>NC_045605.1:48140203-48441036 GCF_009762305.2 Zalophus californianus
CCAGCATCCCCATTACACTTTTTTCCACTTTCATAGCTTTATGAGTTTTTTTAATTTCACTTAACAATATCTGAAATTTATATTATTAATTTATTTATTGCCCATTTTGTTAATATCTATCTCCCTCCCTAAATATATGGTATATATAAATATATAGTCACTTCTGTATCCAATTTGCCTAGAACATTGTCTGGAATATAGTATATACTCAGTGAATATTTGCTGTATGAATGGATTATGCCAGTGCTCTACCACTGTAAGTGCAGTGAAGTAGAGACACATGGCCTGCATTTGAATCTTCGTTCTATCACTTACTGACTGAGTTAGTTTGAGCTGAATACTTAACCTTTCTGTGCGTCAGTTTCCACATCTGAAAATGAGGCTAAAGTATCTATAATTATCTCCTACGGTCTTTGTGATGATTAAATGAGTTAATATAAAGGTTTAGGGCAGCATGCATAGTTGTTATTCTTCACTTTTCCTTTGTGCTAACATAGTAGTTCTCACAAGTGTTATTTATTAGGATCATGAAGAAAGCTTATTAAAAACATAGCCTCGGGTGCCTGGGTGGCTCCCAGATGGTTGAGCGTCTGCCCTCGGCTCAGGTCATGATCCCAGGATCCTGGGATCAAGTCCCACGTAGGGCTCCCTGCTCGGCAGGGAGCCTCCTTCTCCCTCTGCCTCTCTCTCTCTCTGTCTCTTATGAATAAATAAATAAAATCTTTAAAAAAATAAAATAAGTACATAAATAAAATAAAAACATAGCCTTCCAGTCTCAGTGATCTAACTGGTCTAACTGATCTAACACTAACTTTGTTCAGTGTCAGACACCAATGATGAAGAGGTTAGGGTTCTTGTTATATGCTCTTACAGCTTCTACTTTTTCTACATTTAATCTCTATAACATTTAATTTAGTAATGAACTAATCACATTTAATAACACCCCTATGAAGTGGATATTGCCAACTCCATTTTACATATTAGGACACTGAGGCTCAGAAATTAAATAACTTGTCAAAAGTCATAATGTTAGTAAAGGATGGAGCTAGGATTGAGCCCCATGCCAAACAGATAACCAGAACCTAAACTCATTGCCACTGAGTTAGATTGTCCTCAAAATTAAGTTCGAATGTCATTTCGTCCAAGAATCTTTTCTTGATTTTCCCCCTTGGCAAGGTCCCTTTTATAAATTAACCCAAGCAGAGAACTTCTCACACTAAATGATGACTAAAATACGTCTTTTCCACTGACCTATGAATTCCTTGACAGGAGGAATTTTATTATAATGTCCTTTATATTACCATGACAGAAAAAGAGAGAAAGGAATTGAACAATTTCAGGACAAGTTGATGAGTCCTCCTGTACAGCAGCATCATTCAGTGCATTGGCCACTTGCCACACATAGTGAATTCCACACGTGTCTAACGTACATTTGTCAGGCACAGTCCTTGTTCCATAGAATTTTATAGCCTGGTAGAGAACACAGAGAAGTCAATAGGCGAAAACCATGAATAACAGAGTGCTGTGGATACCTGGTGCAGAATAGGGTATTTCCCCGAGGCTTTATACCTGAGCTGGCTTAGGAAAGATGAGAGGAGGCAAGCCATAGAAAAGGGAGTGGAAGAAGGCCTCTCAGACAGGGAGCAGCACAGCAGATACAAATGTTCAAGGACCCATGGAAAAGTAACATGCTTAAGGAACTTCAAGTCCAGAATGACTGCACCTCAAGCTGAGGTAAGGCTCAGAGGGAGAGGCCAGTCTAGAGTGTTGGAGAAGGTTGAGAACATAGATGCCTTAGGTAACCTACAGAGGATTTTAAATTTTATCCCAAAGGCAATGGAGAGCCTTTGAATAATTTTAAACAGAAAAGTAACATAATTGTGGCACCTGGGTGGCTCAGTCGGTTAAGCTGTGACTCTTGATTTCGGCTCAGGTCATGATCTCAGGGTTGTGAGATGGAGCAGTGGGTGGGGAGCTACACACTCAGCAGGGAGTCTGCTTCTCTCTCTCCCTCCCTCTGCCCCCCGGCCCACCCCCCCCCCCCCAGCTCACACTCTCTCTCTCAAATAAATAAATCTTAAAAAAAAAAGGTAACATAAACATATTTGTTTTAAAAAGTTACTTTGGCTGTGATATTGGGTATACGTTTCATAGGATTTAGGAGATAATGCAGGTATGCCATTTAAGACACAATTTAGTGGCTAAATTCTGCCAATGGTGATAAAGAAGGAGATGATTCAAAATATGTTAAGAATGTTAGAAGAACAGATTCAAATGTTTTGTAAGATGAGAAAATGCCAGAAAGAGCAGAAAAATCAAAGTTACCTAGATTATAATTCAACAAATTCCTTTCATTAGCATGGTCTGGGTCTCTCAGCAAAGGCCACCTATGATATTTCAAATCTTTCTGTCACCATGGGCTCTGATGACATTAACAAAGGTAGCTGAGTATAAAGTCTATGCCTCTGAGTTATTTATCCATTATTCATGCATGAAGTTAATAGGTTATATACCCCCAGTATGACTTATATCAAGAGAAGCTAGTTTACCCAGCATGGATAATAGATTCATCATGGCTTTATAACCCTAACCATCATGCATGACTGCAATTTAGCAGAGATATTGAAGTGACTATATGACTATCTGTCACCTCCTCTGACCCCTGCCCCTGGCCTCCCCCCCCCCAAAAAAAATTGGAGTACTTTCCTGACTGCTGCAGAATGTATGATCATGTGATACTACTTGAATGTTCTGTCTGATGAGTCAGGGATATTCTTTTGCAGTTAAAAAACAAAACAAACAAACAAAAAAACTTCAAAGATCTGAGCTATCCTCCCAAATATAAGCAATTGGTAGGGCACAGGGAAGTGACTGATTTATTGCACCCTCCAAATTCCTATAGATGGACCAAGTCTTGTGTATAAGCTGGATAACATGGGGATTTTGAAAACAGTATTTGTGAACTGCCAGGTAAGAGGTGACCCATTAAAGTTGTCTGATGAACTCATCAGATTCATCCAGGTATCAGATTAATTGGAAAATCATTGGATGTCTTAATGACTTAGGCCAAATGTGTTTATCTCAAATTCAAATGGAATTAAAGGTCTATTACTTCAAATAATGTAGAAGCTTTGGGCTTCCAAATTCCTGATTTTTTTTTTTTCTGGGTGTCCTCAGCTATCTTCAGTTTAATTGTAACAGAAATAAAAAGCCAGAGTCCCAGTGATATCTGATGGGGTTTCAGTTTTTATATAGTCAGGTATAGTACAGTCTTATTCTAGTCTAATTAAGTAATTTTTAATAATTGGTACACTTCTTAAATTAATCCCAAATTTTATGTATGTTCAATTATCAGTGTATATTTTAAGCAAACGTGTCTATTTGTATGTGCATAGAAACCACTTAAACATAAGTGTGTATTTTAGATATAAATAAAAATATTTACTTAATATGTATGAACTTAGATCTGACTTTAGTTGGCGTGATGGAAAGTATCACAAGATTTGTGGAACAAGAGTAAGTTTATATAGGTAGTGGAAAGAAACATAGTCTTTGAACTCAGACCTTATTTTAAATCCAGGATCAGCCACTTTCTGTGTGACCTTGAGCAAGTAACCTAACGTGCTGGAGCCTCATTAGTTTTCTCCTCAATGAATGAGAAACTAATATCTATCATATAGCATTGTTGTGAAAAGTAGTAATAATATATGTATAATGCATAAAAGAGTTTATGGAACATCACAAATATTCAATATTATTAGCTACTATAAAGTGTGTACACACACATACACACCTATGGAGGCCTCATTTTTTTTTAAGATGTCACTGCTTAAGACTATGATTCTGAGGCTGGGTCAAGGGGCCACTGCATGCTTCCTCTTTCCCCTGTGTGTGTGTGACTAAATTTGTGGTAAATGATAAGCTTCTTAAGCGATCCTCCAAATGTTCATATAACCAATTATCAGTAGAGTCTGCTCTTGAGTTTGCAGACATAGCTTCCTGCAGAATAACACAGTGCTATTTGTAGCTCTCTCCTTTGTTAAGCTAACAAGAATTTAGTTCCAAGCTAGACACGTAGTTGCAGTGTATTCTTTTGTCTTCGATAGCTTCAGGCTATGACATTTGCTTCACATGCCCCAAGAGGTCCATAAAGTCTTATATTCTAACAACCCCCCACTTCCAGTCTCTACATATGATACAGTGAGCGGCTATTGTGTCAGAGGGAACTGGCAGAAGGAACATCCCCCTTTCGGGGAACGGCTCCTCTCCCCATTCTAACCATGGTGTTCTGGGGACAACTGCTGGTCGTGGCACCATCACACAGGGGATTGGTCTAGAGCTGCTAATTGGAATTACCCAGTGAGACAGTAAAAAATCACAGACCTGTACCTCTGAAACAAATAATGCATTATATGTTAAAAAAAAAAAGTAGGAAGGGAAAAATGAGGGGGTGGGGAATAGGAGAGGGAGATGAACCATGAGAGACTATGGACTCTGAAAAACAAACCGAGGGTTCTAGAGGGGAGGGGGAGGGGGGATGGGTTAGCCTGGTGATGGGTATTAAAGAGGGCACATTGTGCGTGGAGTACTGGGTGTTATACGCAAACAATGAATCATGAAACACTACATCAAAAACTAATGATGTAATGTATGGTGATTAACATAACAATTAAAAATTTAAAAAAACTAATGATGTAATGTATGGGGATTAACATAACATCATAAAATTTAAAAAAATTAAAACAATTAAATAAAATAAGAAAAAATAATAATAATACTGATGCCCGAGCCTGGTCTTAGACCAAATGGGGAAGAACCTCAAGAGGGTGGAGCATGGGAAATCCTTATTTTTGAAAACATTCTTAGTGATTTAATGCACAGTTTAGGGGTTGACACCTGAGCCAAACTGAACCAATAAACGTGCTCCTGAGGACTTTTCCCAGTAGAGTGTGGGGGATAGAGCAGTGCAGCATAGGATCATGTAGCAAAGCTGGGAGATAGGAGGCAGAGGAGCCCTGTGGGTCTCCTGCTGTGTGGGGTCAGCCCATCTGAGAAAAGGAGCCTTCCTGCTGAGAAAGCCAGAGACAGAAAATGAGAAAGGGAGGAAGGGAGGGAGGGAGGGTGAGAGAGAGAGAGGAAGAGGGAGAAGGGAAAAAAGAGGAGAGAGAGAGAGAGAGAATTGGAAGCATCCAGTTCCCCTATTAGGTCTGTCGTAAAGGCAACCAGACACCACTCCCTATCCAATGGCTACCTGAGTCTTCCCTTAAATTCTTCTTAGCCAAACTAATTTAAATCAGGCACCCACAACTTGCCAACATGTGCGCTTAAGCAAATGTATCTTGGTGTTGTAGCATCTCTCTCACTGTGCTGAAGTTCCGAGTAGGTCCTAGGTTATAGCTAGGTCCGTGCTCTAGCCTGTTCTCAAAATAAATGTTGCCTTGCTTAGATTCTTTACCTTTTCTAAATTCTAGTCCTGTCTCTCACCACTAAGGTAAGATCATAAAGCAAAGCTCTCCAGTAGAAGAGTGTTGGCAGGTTGCAGTAAACCTTAATACCCCAAAGCTTACCCATACCATTTCCTTTAAAGTAACCCATTACTGTGTTCCAACTCCCAGAAATAAAAGAGCAATAAAAAAAAAAAAAAGTGGCAGGTAAAGAGAATGGCTGGTCACAGGTCAATGAATTGAGGTCTCTACTGTCTAGAAACATTTCTGATTTGGGAACCAGCAAGCTTTGTAAACGGGGAAAGTGGTCTGCAGCATGAACTATTGGACTCAGCTGTCAGAAAAAAAAGAATGACTGCTAGAAATATAGTTTACAGACATTTGAGGGGTCATTAATCTAACTTTTTTTTAAATGTAAGCACCAAAGTCTCAGGATTTCGGAGCTCCTGGTAAACATACCTCAAAGAGCTGATTTAGACGAATCAGCACAAAGTACATCTAGCTGAAATTCAGCTGCTGACTCCAACCATCTCCATTTTTCTTCATAAGCTCCCAACTAAGTTATCTCCCTTCTTTCACCTCACAAACCCTCTGTTAACAGAGTATTAACAAGTGCTCCCTTCTGGTTCATTAGTCTGGCCTCAGTGCCCTCACGTCATCTAAAGTGGCCGGTGTATTTTCTTCTGTGAACCACTTGTTAGGCTATCTTTCTTTGACACTGATTATTACACGCACATTTAATGCTAGTGTAGTGGAACTTCTAAACCTAACATCTTTTAAACAAAACCCACACTGGGAAGACTTACACAGAAATGATAAAACTCTATCATTCCCGAGTTGAATTTTCTAAGCAGAGCAGATCTGTTTCTGTGGCTTGTACCAACAAGATATGGATGGTTAAGAAAGTTTGGCAAAGAGAACTCTCACTGTTCAGGATTATGATGAGGGTCCTGGAAAGCAAAGACCCAAGGGGCACCAATACAAGCCACCAGAAATCACACATGGGTCACTAAATACTAGATCTTGGAAATGGTAAAAGTGGGGTATTTTGCTACTTGTAACTGAACAAATTCTAACTGATGTAGCAAGGGCAGGAGCAAATGCAGTCTCAGTAGCCCAACTGTCAGGCTAGCAAACAAATGTAACCTCAGTCCTCAGTGCTTCTCTTGGAGCCACTTCAACCATCTCCGGAATGATCCCACGATTCTATGTCCTTACACAGTGACAGACAACTGTACATCCGTTAGTCATGTTTTCCTACAAGTGACTGCCACGACATCCACAGTCTCTCTCTGAGATGTCCCCTCCAGTCGGTCAGGTTTCTACTGTACCTTTCCAGTGTTGGTTGGACATTTGTTGGTTATTTATCCATTTCATTCTTTTTACCTTTCTCACTTTGCTAACTGTACCCAGATTTTAGTTCAGATATCTACCTTGGCCACAATAGCCCACGTGATTTGATGGAAGCTAAGGTGACTCTTAACTCCAAGGGTAGTTTCTGATTTAGGCCAGTTAGCACATTCCTACTGCCCTGGCCTCCATCAGGTGGTGGATATGCAACCCAAACAAGTATAACCAGAATTTCACGACTTTTACTCAGAATTCTGAGACAGAAACCACCCTCTTCCATGGGCATGGAAGTGAGGAACTCTATAGCTCAGATAGTAGTATGGAGCCATTTATGGCTATAAGAAGATTCCAGCTTTAGAATGAAGAAGCATTTTAGATGGCAGAGTAGATAAATGGGCTAAAGATCAGTCTTGGCAACATCTTGAGACCATGACTCAAACCACTTTTGGAGCACCCCTTCTGATCAACTTTCTCTCTCTTTACCTTCCCTTACAATGAAAACCTGCTTTAATGGGGAGAAAAGAAAAGGAAAAATACAAGAGAAGAAACAAAAATACTAGTAATATCTCAAAATAGAGATGCATAGTAGAAAAACTGAAAGTTATTTCAAGAATTTAAGAAATAGAACTGGTGGGTTTAAAAATATATATTTTATCCACTTAGCTTAATGAGCTTGAGCATTTTTAAACTTTCAAATGATCTATCCTTTTGAGAAATGGAATGCATGTGTTATGAAAATATTCATAGGTATCAACACTTCTATGGCATATTATCTAGTTTTATTTATTTTTTGTTTTTTTAAAGATTTTATTTATTTATTTTAGAAAGAGCTAGAAAGAGAGAAAGAGAGAGGGAGAGAACGAGTGAATGAGTGGGGGGAAGGGGCAGAGGCAGAGGGAGAAACAGACTTCCCCCCACCGCACCCCCAAGCAAGGAACCTGATGCGGGACTCAACCCCAGGACCCTGAGATCATGACCTGAGCCAAAGGCAGACGGTTAATGGACTGCCACCCAGGTGCCCACGTATTATCGTTTTAAAGTTTACAATGTTCCGTCTATATAGACTCTGCCTAAGTTAAACAAGACATATTTAGTCACTAAGAAGAATGTTGCCTTGGATTTAATTCAGGATCACCAATCAGTCTTTACTGATCCTAAAATTGCTCTTCACTCCCTTACCATTTTTGCCTGAGAAGCTCCTCCTGAAAACCCAGCTCGTGAATTACCTTATCTGAACAGCTTTGTCGAATTCTCTCAGTTACAGTTAGCTAATTTGTCCTCTTTATCACCTCAGGACTTTCTCATTGTCATCTATGTTCATACGGTATCTACCTTCTACATAACAAGGTCCTCAAAGGCTAAAATGTTTCTCAGTTTAATCCTTTTTATTTGGAATTTTACATCTGTTTTTAATCCCCAGAAGAATTTAGTAGCTCACTAGTTGAATCACTGGAAGAATTATTTAGTCTTCTGACAAAAGTATAGGATAGCATAATATGCGCTAAGCGAAATAAGTCAATCAGAGAAAGACAATTATCATATGATCTCACTGATATGTGGAATTTGAGAAACAAGGCAGAGGATCATAGGGGAAGGTGGGGGGGAAATGAAACAAGATGAAACCAGAGAGGGAGACAAACCATAAGAGACTCTTAACCTCAGGAAACAAACTGAGGGTTGCTGGAGTGGAGTGGGGGGAGGGATGGGGTGGCTGGTGATGGACATTGGGGAGGGTATGTGCTATGGTGAGCGCTGTGAATTGTGTAAGACTGATGAATCACAGACCTGTACCCCTGACACAAACAATACATTATATGTTAATAAAAAAATTAAATAAACCTTCAAAATAAAAAAAGTACAGGATAAGGATACTTTTATACTGTGTATATGTATATACATATATACACACAAACACATATGTGTATAAATTTTACATACATCTTATATTATACATTATACACTTTATAATATACATATGCATATATTTCTTTCATGTATTTATGTGTTTATGTGTGTCTGTAGATAGATAGATAGTATCTCTCCTTTGTAAGCTGGGGCCAATGCTCAGTGCTCTTTCTAGTGCTGGTAGTAGTAGCTGCTGCAACAATAAATATATCAATCTCTATCACCTATTAAAATTTGAACCTTATATGCTAATCTCTTATATGCTAATCTATGGTGGTTATGTCATATCTTAACAATTAGGTCATCACATAAATTGTAGAGCTTCCATTTTACAATAAGCAGATGGTAGTTCAAGGAAGTTAAGACATTTGTCCATGGTCACAAAACTAGCACATGGCAGAGGTGTTGATATTTCTTCAGTGACTGTGTGGTACCACCGCATAGCATGAAAAATATGGAAGGCTTTTCAGAGTAAAACATTTACTCTTTGACCAGCAGTAATATATTCAGACTGCCTTTAAGGCTTATACATTTATCAAAAGGAAACATTCAGCCAGAGGCACGATATCTTAGGTTAGCTCTGAAAGGCTGAAAGCAGCTTCAAGAGAAAGACAAAAACAAAACAAAAGACGACGTCAGTGAATAGAGATGCATTTATTTTTCTTTGGGATTATATCTTAATATTTGAGAAATAAGCCAGGCTCATCTCTCTACCCACCCCCGGCATCTGCTTAAACTGCTCAAAGTTCAGTAATGTAACCCAATTCTGGGGAAAAACAACAACAAAAATGACTTCGCATCTTGCATATTTAGCATTGTTCTAATTCAAAAAAAGGAACTCTGGTTCAAGCAGTGCTCCAATTGTGTTTTTGAAATGTTCCTCAGGAAAACATACCCGTGTTTTCTGCAGTGAAAATTGGTGAGATTGTTAGTTCCACTATCTAGGTAGTGTTATTGCTTCATCACTTGATATAGTGTATATATTTTAATGTGTTCAATGCATATATTATGATATCATGAATATGTTATATCATATTTTAATATCACTTCATTATTTTCAAACAATTTTCCAGAGATTTCATCCTTCAAACTACTCTGTGAAATGGAAAACATGACACTCCTTATTTTGCAAATGAGGAAACAAAGGCTCAGAAAGTGTTTTCATGGATTCCTCAAGGTCACTCAGTACAGAGCAAAGGCCAGTCTGAAATTCACATCTCTAACTTCCAGCCTCGCTCCTTTTCCTCTATCTCTTGCTTTTTTTATTTTTGGTTTTGTTTTAATATCAAATCCAAATAATCACGTTTTTCTTCAGGTAAAACGACCTCAAAATATTAAAATGTGGTCATTGATTTCTCAAACAAAGCTGAAATCAAAATAAAACTTTCTCTCATACCAAATTAGATTTTAAATCACCCCAAATTATTTAAACTTGCTTTTTTCTAAAGCAACTATCATACACCTTTAGGCTCTTGAGAAGCATTTCCACATACCAAGTTTTTGTCTTGCACCACCAGTAGAAAGGAACCCTTCAGACTTCTAAATTTTGAACATTACTCTAGGAAAGACATTTCTTACATCAATTTAAATTATTTTCCAGTAATTCCTACCAAACTATTTCTACCAGTAGAGCAATGTATTCCAAGTGTGGATTTTATGGCCATTTAGCCTGAGATCAAACTGTGGCTTTAACAACAATTTAGTGAGTTTGAGCAAGTCCCTTAATCCATCTGTGGCTCCCTATGCTCATTGGTAAACTAGGGTTGACAATAATTCCAGCCTCCTAAGGTTATTATGCGGACTACATGCATTCATATTAAAATAAAGTACTTGAAACAGTGCCTGTCCCTAATGCTATACAGGAGTTAGTCATTATTATTACTGGCCTACTTGTTCTTCATGTGATGGGCCTCAAATGATTTCAAAAAGAAATCAAAGTTCACTCTCTCCCTTGAGACTCTTCTCCTGCAGAATTATCCCTACTCCCCTATTCCTTTAATTATTCCTCACACGGTTCCCTTCTTTTGGCAGTGCTCCTAATGATGATTACTTTTTCTGCTAAAATGTTGTCTCATTCTATAGCTATGCGTCGACTGCCCACTGCGGCACCAGAATCCATGCTCTGTTCACTCCACATTAATTGGTCACCTCTTCTGTGACCGCTGTATTAGATATTGTCAATAGGTAGTGAATGAGACAGATTTTGCCTTCAGAGAGCTTAGTATTAGTATTATTAGTATTAGTATTAATTACTATTAGTATTAGTAGGAAAGACAGACATCCTGAATAAGTCATTACTTTGGGGAGATCTATGATCATAGAGTATCAAGCAGGCTTGTCATCTTCTTGTTCAGTGTGAATATTCCATGACATAAACCTGAAAAGGAAAAGAAAAAAGAAAAAGGCTCTCATACTCACTTTGCTGTGGTAAAATGAAAACCTGGGGTTTTACATTGACCAGTTATTGAACTGAATGTTTCTCAGTCTGTGGTATGTTTCTCTGTGTCTGTATTTAATGATAAAATATGCAGGTGACAAAATATTTTGTGAGGGCCATTTATTATTGCTTCAAAATTAAACTCATGTCAGTGTTATTTAACTACCTTCTCTTCCAGCATGTTACTGTAGGGACAGGCTATCTTTAGCCTGGGCTGTTTTGACAGAAACTATGATACATGCTTTTCTGAGTGTTCTACCATGTTTGGCAATGCCTACAAGGATGTTCTTAGGTTAACTGACCAAATCCTTTGCCAGCACTTGAGAATGCAGTTGAAATGCAGTATTCTGCTCTCCCTGGGCAACCTATGCATCACTCAGACCTGTCTGTTCTGAATAAGAAGGGGATTTTTTTTTCAAATATATGGGAAAATATTAAGGGCATCTGAACTTTGTGATGAAATTCATTAACTGCATTACCTTATGTAGTCCTCCTTGCTACAACTCTCTGAAGTAAGCATCATACTGTCTCGCAAACTGAGGCGCTGAGTGATAAATTGATGTGCCCAACATCACACAGCTAGAAGGGGATGGAGCAGACATCTGAAGTGAGACTAGTTCATATCTAAAATTTCACAAAGAACCCCTTGCTCTATAGTTTCAGTATCTCTCTTTCCACTCATTGTCGAGGCTGAGTGTGTTATTTCACATAGCATGGGGATTTTCCTTTTGGAAAGCTTGGCATTTGAACAGCTGATGTGAGGATTCTAGCCTCTGGTTCCCAAAGGGATGTTTCTTAACTTGAACATAGAGTCTACATTTGTGCTCAGTGGGGAAGGAAGAGTAATGACATTAAATAAAGGCAACACTGACTGTGAAATCAGTTACCTTTTAAATCTCAGCGTTATTGAATTAATGAATTAGTCTTAGAAGGCTGTGTATCATTCTTGGAATCCTGAGAAAGGAAATTGAATATTAACCCAGTTCACATCCATAATGCACAATTTATAGCCACATGCAGACTAAAACATATGGTGGAAACATTCTTTCATTCTTTCAGATTATTTTATGTTGAGTGTCCCACATACAGCAGGTCTTTAAACTGACTTGTTGTATATGATCAAAATAATAAAACATCTGTTGATAATAACCTTGAGAACAAATTGGTGCTGCCCAAACTTGCTTGAGCTGTAAAATGTCTATCGTAATAATGACTGCAAGATGCAGAGACAGTATTTTAAACACACACACACACAATTTGGTCATGTCACCTCCAAAATTATGTCCCCCAACATTGCTGAAACCTCATTCACAGAAAACTCAGGTTCACTGTGAATACGTGGGGCTATTTTTTAATGGTTAGAATGGTTGTGCATTCTTAAAAAGTCTACAGAAGGAGATTAAATAACCATAGTTAGGCAGTTTCATATGAAGCATGTCAAAGCTGCATAGTTTTGAAATCTCAGAAGAAAGTTGAGCCGTCTGAGCATTTATAAACCACCAGTGAATTGCCAGGCCCCAAACCACCACAGAATTTCCTGCTGTCTGGTAAGTTGCCACAGCCTACACGATTGCAGCCAAAAACATACCCGGTACTGGAAAATCTGTGATTCTCATCACAGTCCCTGCCTTGCATGCTCTGGGACCACAGTCTGGTTAGAAGTAGCCCATGGAATATTTTGTAGTGTTTTTATTTCTCCTTCCTTCAGTTCTGCCATTGGCATGAGCTTCCCTTGGACAGACCAAAATCCTTAGTAGAAATTCCAAAAGAAAAATTCAGTGAAACATTTCCACCTCCTGCTTTGGATAAGTGTAGTAAACGCATTAGAACTTTTAGCTCCCAGAAACTTGGAGTCTACTCTTTTATTGGCCCTGAGTGGAAGCACACTAAGTTTGAATGAGTGCTGGTACCCCCTTTCCTTGCCACATAGAGCCATCCAGAGACTTTGCCTTGACTATAAACACAAATTAACTTTTATCCAACTGTGAAGTTCCTGACCCAGTATTTCCTACTATATGTTGGCTGAAAATTTCAGTTCTAGCCAGTTGTCTCTGGTTCATTATTTTGCCTCATAAGCTCACTGTGAATATATTGCTAGTTGTGCTTCCTAAGACTGTAAACCACTTCCTTCACTTCTTTAGAAAATGGTCCACTAAATGAACAGAAGAGTTTATAATATGCCATTTCCTTTAAACACAGATGTCATGATATAGTAACAATAGTTCCTAAGTACTTGAAATGTACTGCTGAGGCCTCCATTATTTTATTTAAGCTCTACAACAAACAACCAATTAGCTTTTCTTAGCCTCATTGGGAAGATAGGAAAACTGAATACGGTAGTGTTTAAGTAACTTAAAATCACATTTCTATTAAACAGTGGGACCAGAATTCAGTTCCAACTATTTTGATTACATCTGTCCAAGTCCTTACTGTTTCTTACTATAAACTTATATGGGAGATGTGATTCAAACCCTATACAGATGAAGAAACTGAGGCTAGAGAGTTAAGTCACTTACCCACTATATAAAGTTTATGTGAAAAGGCCAGGGAGAGAGAAAAATGATGCCACTGTGTATTTCTAGAGCATGCTTCCTTCTCTGATATTCTCACCTTGGCATCCCCATCAGTTTAATCAGAAAGCAGCCCTTACTATTCTTACCTAATCAATCACTGAGTCAATTCCACTTCTCTAATCCCTCTCAAACCCACCTGTTTTTCTCCAGACACACTGCCTACTGCAGGATGCCATCACTTCTCACCAGGATTATTGCAGCCTCCTAACTAGTCATTATGTACCAGTCTTAAGTCCCCTTCAGTGCATTACTCACACTGGGGCCACTGCGATCTTCCTTAAGATAAATCAGGACTGTGATGTTCATTAGTCCTCATTGACTTTTAGGGAAAATCCAACCTCCTTGGCTCAACACCCAAGGTCTTTTATGTTCTATCTCTCTCTTAAGCCTCCAGCTTATCCCTTACTATTCCCTTCTTGCATCTGGACTCCAGCCACATGGCATGACTTAGAATTTCCCAAACTCACAGGATTCTTTTTCTCCCCTCCTCTTTTTCTGTGAGTGCACTTCTCCATGCCCCATTCCCTTTCCTAACTAATGCCTCCCCAAACTGAATGTAAGCTTAGGCATTCTCTCCTTCTGGGAGCCTTCTCTGGCACACCCCTTAGCTCTTGAGTGCCTTTCTCCTCTATCGATCGGCCATTTGAAAGTCCTCTGTCAAGAACACTATGGGCCCTTTTCCAGAACTTAGGAGTTGAACTCCCTTGGTAGCTGCTCAAAATAATAATAACAATCGCAATGTTCTTGTCCTTCAAAAAAGAGTACATATATTGAATTAGAGAGAAAACAAATAGGGTGTCCTAGTTGCCTCCTCTGCCACAATTGTGCAGCCATTCACAGGGCAAATTTTCCATCCTACCAGAATCCACCTAGAGATGGACAAATAAAAATCTTTACCCTTGGTGAGCTTGTATTCTAGGGGAGGAAACCTCAAATAAACTAAATATGTAAAATGAATAGTATATTAGATGGTGCTAAGTGCTATGGAGAAAATACAGCAGTTTTGTATTGACCTTAGTTACCCAAACAGATAAAAGTCATTTAATGTTTCCCCTTGAAATAGGAATTTCCATTCAAAATGGTCATTGTCTTCATCCCTTGACTAGCATAGGTGAGTGGTGTGGTAACTCTCCTCTCCTGGCTGGACTTCAGGCACCTTCAGAAAAGTGCAAGTATGGACTTAGCAGATACTGCTCTTGCAAAAGCATCAAAGACATTCCACAGATACACCAATGGTACAGACTTACACAGAGTCACTATCTCAGATTGTGTTGCCTTTCTCTTTCTCTCTTTATCTCTCTCTCTCTCTCTCTCTCTCTCTCACACACACACACACACACACACATACACACACACAAGAGGTTCTTGGAACAAGACTACATGTGACAGAGCTCTATTTCTATCTAGCAGATTCCACCTTCAAATATTTGGTGCTGGGAATCAGACCTATTTCACTGTTAACTATGACTGGAACATATCAAAAGGCATTGTGCATGTGCCCTCATGGATATTCAGGAGATGAAAAGCTAAGCTTTGAATATGAATGTGCTACTGAGCATTGTCAAGGCCTGAAATAAGATGCTGACCACTAGTGTACTTGTCTCCAGAGTTCCCACTGCTTCCCAAGCTAAACTTCCTAGCACTTCTCAACCCACATTAAATTTACCTCATTTCTGTGGAACTAAGAAAATAGCTCAAGGAAGTGAACTGTGTACGTGCTGTGAAGCTGTAATTGCCAAAGCAATCTCTTCAGAAAGACTCTTTCTGCCTTCTTCCTTGACTGGATCAGGAACTCTTCCTGGAAGCTAGCTATAACACCCATATCACACTAATATCCTGATTGCCTGCATCCTGGTCAGTCCTCTTCCCACCCCTCTGCTAAACTAGTCTTACTTGAAGGCAATATTATTCACTGCTGAATTCCAAACATCTAGCAGAGTACAGGCACCTACTCAGAAATGCATGAAGGAAGAAAAGAAAATAGGTTTCTACCAAAATAGGGAATTCATATCATAGAATAAGAAAATATTGGAGCTGGAAAAGATCAACAACTAATTCAACCCTTTAATTGATTTTGCTAGATGAGGAAAATGGAGTGTCACAGAGGTGCAGGGACTCATCCAGAGTCAACACAGGAACCTAATGTTAGGACAGAAACTATACAAACAGTATCATTTCTTCCTCTGGTAGGAAATTGCTGATTATGATATAAACTGATAAAGCATATGCTCTTTTGAGCAAAGAGGAAATGATTAATAAAATGAATAAAATATACTTTTTAAATGAGAATGTACCACTTCCAGTTTACTATATACATTTTGCAACACATTATTTTTCTCATGCATTTTTGACCCAACTATAATGTAAAACAGAATGCTTGAAATGAAAAGTCCTTTAAATATTCAGCAGGTACAATCTTCAGTAGCCAAAATAGGCTATTCAGAGATGATACTTCCACCAGTCTCTTTGTCCCTACCCTAAGAAATCATGTGGCATCAGTTATGCCTTCAGAACTAAAAACATCAAGAATAAGAATAGAATATATTCCTCCCTTATTTGCATTGGAATGCTCATTCTGTTCCCTTGAAGATATTTGACTTTTGAATTTTTCTTGTATTTACATTATAGATAGATAGATAGATAGACAGATAGATAGATAGATAGATAGATAGATAAATGCTTCTTACGGTCTCATATTATGACTATTTCATAGGAGAAACATTTGAGGCAAAAATATTCCTTCAAACTTCTTGCTTGGTTGTCTGTATCACAGCATGCCAACTTTAGCTCAACTGTTTAAACTTTATTTTTACAGCTTTTCGATATATTGACAGTGACCTTTGGTCAAGGGCAATAATATTCTAATCTAACTTCTATAAATATAGCTTTCTTTTAAAGATAATTCTAGTTGTTTGCTCCTGATAATTTTGATTTATTTTCCCTATTTGCTATTTAAGACTCACAGACAGTTTCAAGCCTAAAAAATCCAAGATGTAAAAAAATGCCTATTCATCAGCTGAAGTGCTGTTTCATTCACTTTTTGCCTAGCAATTTCCAGATGTCCTTCAGGTCATGATTTAACTATTGCTTCCTCAAAGATGTTGTCTCTGACCTCGAATCTAAATTAGCCAGCCCCTGTTATTTTCTACCATGGTAGTTGTGAATTTATTTGTATTCGCTTATTTCTCTTTTTAACATCTGCCTCTATCATTAGATACTAAACTCTGAAAGCAGATACCATCCTTGTTTTGTTCACCGGTGACTATATAGCATCTAGCACAGTGCCTTGTGCGTGGTAGGTTCTCAATAAATTAAGGGGCATATTAAAAGAAAACTTTTTATAAGTATTGAGAGATGAAAATTCTATTTTTTTAATGTGCCATTGTTTTGGTGCTCACTCTTATAAGCAATGTGTGTGTGTGTGTGTTCAGGAATCCTTGCCAGCTGGGAGAGTGAAAAGAATACAGTAGGGAGTCAAGTAATTTTATCTTGCTTCCTGTGTTCTTTTCTAAGAACCTCTCAACCACCACCCTTCACATGGTAGAATTCTGCAAGTGCAAACTCAAAATCACTAAATATCAGATATCCTGATAACACATTGGTGAATCTTCTCTGCCCACATGAGTAATTCAGTGTGAAATCCAAACACAAGAGGCTGTACAAATGCTAAGCCTTTGATAATCACCTCCAGCCATTTAACTAACAGCCTTGACCTTGACCAGAGTTAGAGCCAGGACAGAAGCAGTTCATGTCCTGCTTTTGATAAACATAAGCATCTAGAAAGGATTGGAAGTCTCCACATGAAATATCAGACTTAGAGAAGTAATCCTGATATATGTCAAAAGAATTATCTATTGTCTTTTTTGTTTCTTTTTTTTAATTTTTTAATTTTTATTTTTTAATTCTTTTCTTTAAATTCAATTTAGTTAACATATACTCTATTATTAGATTCATGGGTAGAATTTAGTGTACATCAGTTGCATATAACACCCCAGTGCTCATGACAACAAGTGCCTTCCTTAATGCCCATCACCCAGTTACCGCATCCCCCCACCCACCTCCCCTCCAGAACTCAGTTTATTTCCTATAGTTAAGAGTCTCCTATGGTTTGCCTCCCTCTCTGTTTCTATCTTATTTTTATTTTTCCTTCCCTTCCCCTATGTTCATCTGTTTTGTTTCTTAAATTTCCACATATGAGTGAAATCATATGGTATTTGTCTTGTTTCTTGATTATGTATCTCTCAATACTTCTTCTTACCTTTGCCTGTATGGCCCAGTGTGGCCATGCCTGGGTTACCTTTCCATCTGTATGTATGACTCCTCTACCTCAGGCCTGCTGTGTTACATGCAAATGAGGTTCATCATTATAATCCTAGTGTCTCAGTACTTGACTAAGAGCAGATACCTGATAAATAATACACAAATAATACCACACATGCTTGCCCAATTACAAAGTACCTGTATATACAACGTTTTCTGATTTCAACATTGATATAGCTAAATGAAGGAAATTTTATGGGGCCCAAGAAAAGAGGGTATCAAAAGCTCAGTGCTTAGAGTAACCGTGTAAAAAACTAGACCCCATTTATCTATGTATGTGTGTGTGCATATGTTTCTATTATATGTACACACACACATACACACACACATCTACTTAAAGGGCTCAGATCTACTTTGGGTAATACTAAGGCATATTTATAATTAGAACATTGGAACTTTATCATAGACTTCAGTAATCTAAACTGGATTAGCTCCCTCTTCACTCACCTCTCTCTTTCCTGCTTCTCTGTTTTAGACAACTGTTCCTCCATTCCTTAGTATACCCAAGTTCCCTCAGTTGGTTCCTTCTTTACCACTTGTCTCCTCCATGATATCTTCATGATATCTTTCCAGCCTATGTCAAAGACTGCCCAGACTGTGGCTACTGTAATCGGGGACATGTTGTTGTACTACACATACACTGCCCATTTACAAAGTACATGTATATGCAGGGTTTTCTGATTTCAACATCAGGATTACACCTTCTTGATTGGTATTCTATAGTATGTTTGTCTTCTGAATGATGACCCTCCCCTTAGTTTTTCTGTCCTCTCTGTTATTTTGTTTCTCCGAACAGATAATTCCACTTGAAATCAGAGACACTTCCTAAAAGCAAATTAAAAAGAAGAATCAGTTGCACCCATTTTAAGTTTACAAGTATATAGTTCATGATTTTATCCTCTAGTATTGAGCTCTTTTGTTCATCGTGGAAAAGAGTATTTTTTTTCTGTTGTTATAACCATTTAGGTCACAAGCTGGACACAAATGGAGTACTAAAGAAGCAATAGTATATGGTTGTTTTACCCTAGTAGTTGCTTAAGAATGATCATACTGCATATCTGATAAGGTTTTACTTGTATAGGTCTGACAAATTAATACAGAGTAGAGATTGCTCTGTATAGCAACTGTGCCCTTTATTTCTTTGTATCCTTGACAATGCCTAAAATAAATCTTTGCCTATTGTAGGTGTTGGTGAAGGTGTGATTTTTCTCTTGTTTCCTAGGGGATTAGTGAGTATTTAACTTGTCTTCCTATGTGGAACAAAAACGTTGCAATGATATTTTTAAGACTGTCGTAGGTTGATTCATTTTGAAATAATTTAACTTGTGTTTAGAAGATAGTTTTGGATTCATACTCCCCCTCCTTGAGATTGTGATAGGTCATTCTAGTCCTGTTGTTTTGTGTGTCATGGAATGTATTCATTCTGTTATTTCAAAAACGTTTTTTGGTAATTAATAAATCCAGGGAATAGCTTTATAAGTTAGAACTTTTGTGAGATTATGAAATACTTAGTACAATACTAAATATTATATTAGTACTTTTCGTTACTGCTTGTGGAAGTGTTAAATATTTAATACAGTACTAAGTTCTGTATTCTGTATGTTAATAATTTTATGAAAGTTCTAAGCTTTGGAATGGGAAAAGAGGTATCTGGAAATATACTCACTTTTTTGAGACATAATTCACAGGTCAGTCAATTTAAGAAATTCCTTTTCGGGGCGGTACAGAGAGAATGCATAAAATTCATATTTAAGACTCTGTAGTCTTTAAGACACTTTAGGCCTTACAGTTGAGGTTGGGGTTATTGCCTCAGTTTTTCTGTAGCAGGATGTGAAAAGACTACAAATATTTGTAGGGAAAATGAACTTTGGAGTGCATATTTTACCTTCTCAGGAAAAGCAACTAGAAACTCCTTGTCCTACCATGTGCCCTTCCACCCACCATGGCAATTCTGAGTCAGGATGGCAGTCTCTCTCCCATCATGCACTCTTTCTTTGTAATGCATCATTTGACAGTGAAATCTTGTGCAGCATTCAAATTCAAAAAATATTGAGACACGTAGCTCAGGTATTGGAATTTGGGGAACATTTGGACGTTTACCATATCATTGAATTCGGGGTTATCTTGGAAAATTCAGATTGCAGGCTAAGGGCTCTTCCAGATGCCCTCCCACGTACCAGAGTTTCTTCCTGCTGCCATTCTCAAAGCCAAAGTTCCTTAGAGATACCACTTCACCCTTTGGGCCTGTATCCCCTAGTCTATAAAAGTATAGAGGTTCAGTGGGATGACCTCTTAGTCCTTCCCAAATTTAAAAGTTTTCTTCTGGACCTGAAGGACTGAGTCTGTTATGTTGCATCTAAATATTTTCTCTTCAGTCATTTTGGGGGAAAAAAAAATCTGTAGAATAAAACCTGTTCAGGTCTCTGAAACACTTTTCCCCTGACCCAGTTGGTTTCCTTTTTCACTGCATTTTCATCTGCTAGAGACTGGATGACTTTGGTTGAGTTCAGGGTCATTAAGCTAAAATAAAAGGACTGCTTTTAAGAACACTAATTGACAGCTTAGAAGTCTCCAGCAGAACACGCCAAAAGGAGGTGAGTTATTTCATAAATTGTATGTTGAACTCTGAAGTTCGGAGAAGTACTTCTAAAACCCACACACGTTTCTTCAACTTAAACTGCTGCTTCTGGCCTTTCTTCCCCTTACGGTTTCTGGTTTACCAGCTGCACAGCTGATTCTTTCAAGTGGATATTGCCCCTAAATACCTGATTGATCCAATTAGCCAACACTGAAATTTCTTAACTCCTGGTTCAACTAAGGGGGGAAAACTTGAATATAGTAAAGTCAATTCCAGTGCAGACTGACAAAATTAAGAAGGAATCCGATAGAGAAAAAGAAAATAAGAACAGCTAGGTTTATCTGGTCATACATAATTATCCACGTCTTTAGTAGGAAGGATTGTTTTTGTTACTAGTAAACCCCTAAATGGTACAGCTGTTTTGAAATCTGTAACTGGTAATAAATGTATAGACTGATGGCAAAATAAAGAATTGTATAAGAAATCAATAATGCAAAAGTGTCTGATTACTAAAATGCAGTGAATTAGCAAGAGAAATGTCCCAATAAAGTATACATTGGCAGCATTTAGCACAGGAAAGCAGGATAGCCTTTTTAGAAGCAGATACAGGCTATAACTAGACAGATTTCTAAGTGTATCAATAACACAAGGTCTCCTTTTATCTGAATCTCAACTACTGGTCTAACATTGTCTTACACCCTCCTCCTCTGTATCCATTTCTCTATTCCCACCAAATGACTGTGGTTCACTCATACCATGCCTTTTAAAGTACCTACTGTGTGCTGGCATAGTGCCATGTCCTAGGGCTACAACAGTGAATAAGCAAAATATGCCTGACTCCATGGAACAAATATCACAATAAACAAGCAAACAGAAGTTTTACAGAATTTCAGACTATGTTAAGGGTTATTTTGGCTTGAATCATGTCTCCTTCCTCCCCCAAAATAGATGATGGAGCCCTGACCCTCAGTATTTCTGAGTGTGACCTCATTTGAAAATAGGGTCTTTGTAGATGATCATGTTAAGATAAGGTCATTAAGGTGGGCCCTGATTTAATATGAATGGTGTTCTTATAAAAATGGGACATTTGGACACACACACACACAAAGAACAGTAGGTGTAGATAAAGGCAGAGACTGGGGTGATGCCCTTACAAACCAAGGAATGTCAAACCATCAGAAGCTGGGAGAGAGGTGTGGGATAGATTCTCCCTCTCAGTCTTCAGAAGGAATCAACCTTGCAAACACCTTGGCCTCAAACTTCTAGCCTCCAGAACTATGAGATAATCAATTTCTGTTAAGTCCCCCACTTTGTGGCGGTTTGTGATGGCAGCCTTCGGAAACTAGTGCAAGCATTCAAGAGAAAAGTAAAGTAGGGAAGGGAGGGAAGGAATTGGAGAAGTTGAAATATCAAGTGACGTAGTCAGACCTCACTGAAAAAATAGCATTTGACAGACTTGAAAGTGAGGGAACAAGCCCAGCAAATGATCAGAAAGAAGAGCAAGTACAAAGTAACCGAGGGCTAAAGGAGACTGGCATGTTCTAAGAAGAGATGAGTGGCCAGAGACTAAGCAAGGTGGCAAGTGGTATAAAATGAGATGAGAGAGAAACTAGATCAGCTTGTTTTCAACAAGTAGTGCTTCTCAAATACTTGGGTCACAGGACTGCTTAATACCCTTAAAATTATTGAGACACTGAAGAGTTTTTGCTTATGTCTACTGTCGTTTACTGACTTGGAAATTAAAACTAAGAAATATAAAAACTATTCATTAATGCATTTAAAAATAGTGATGAGGGGCACCCGGGTGGCTCAGTCAATTAAGCATCCACCTCTTGATTTCAGCTCAGGTCATGATCTCAAAGTCATGAGATTGAGCTTCATGTTCAGCTCCACACTCAGCAGGGAGTTTACTTGAGATTCTCTCTCGGCCCCTCACCCCTGCTCTGTCTGTCTCTCTCTCTCTCTAAAATAAACATAAATCTTTAAAAACATAGTGATGAAAACCTATCACTTTTATGGAAAAAAAAAGAGCTGTATTTCCTAAAATGAAATTACTGAGAACATCTTACTCTAAGATATGCAACCTTAGGCAACTTACTGAACATTCTGTGTCTTAGTTTCCTCATCTGTTACTGGCTCATAGGATTATTGTGAGGAATCAATGAGATAAAGCAGATAAAACGCTAAGTATGGCACATAGCATGTATAAAATGACCTGTGAGCATTGCCTATTACTTTGTGGCTTTTGTTAGTGTTATTTATAATTACATGTAATAGTGAAACAATGAGGACATTGGTCACATACTGTGTGCCAGGCCCCTGCCCTAGGTTGTTGGAAGGAGAAGACATAGCTAATTGGGCACCTGTAAAGCAGATGATCTAATTTGAAAGGATAAATATGTCACAAATAGTGCTTTATGTTAATTCTCTGTACCATTTGTAGTGTGTCTCTAAATTATATCATACATATATATGTATTTTATATTTTCTGCAAGATAACACAAGATGCTGTATGTCAATTTCAAAATAAGAGGCAGGTGGAGAATTTTAGGTGCTGAGAAGAGGCATTTGCTCCACAGGATTAGGGAATTACAGTAAGGCTATGCAGTAGATATGGAATTTGCTCTATTGTATAAATGGGACAAGTAGTCAGAACAAAGGAAGGCATTTCAGAACACTGAAAGGAGGAGTAAAATCATCAGGACTGGTCAGTTCTACTGTATTCAAGTAATAGTAAATAAAACAATTATTTGAGGGATCAAAGATCACATAGAGCTTTAGCAGAAGCAGGATTGGAAAGGTGGGTAGTTCAGAGCTAAATGTGAGTGGGAACCTATGGTCACCAGGGAATATGGGAATCTGTATCAGAACTGGGTACCCTGCAGCATTCAGTCCTAGTCTTAAAAACTGGTTTCATCATTTAGAGTTCCACTACAAGCCATCAGCGTCGTGGTTTGCAGTACTCTCTGAAGTCAGGCAGTCTAGGTTCAAATTCCAGTGCTCACTCATCCTCTCTGTGCCTCAGTTTCACCATCTCTAGAATGGGGAGAATAATGATGCCAACTTCATAGAGTTATTGTGAAAAGCAAATGAAATCAAATCATG
The DNA here is from genome assembly GCF_009762305.2 of Zalophus californianus. Classification (NCBI taxonomy): domain Eukaryota; kingdom Metazoa; phylum Chordata; class Mammalia; order Carnivora; family Otariidae; genus Zalophus; species Zalophus californianus. The sequence continues at coordinate 48,163,916 of NC_045605.1, forward strand.
AATGTAAAATTGTTAATACTGAACTATTCTAACCTGGGTCTTTGGGTGCAGCCCTTTTGGGACCCAAAGGAAAATATGAGCATCTTTTGGAGTTTCCAGAAAAGGGGTAGCCCTTTTCTGTCACTCTCTTTTTCCCACTCCCTAGAACCATGCACTGCTATTCACTTACTCTATCATCCATGATCTGAGCAAACATTTACTGTTATCCCTATTTGTGCAACATATTGCTAGGTGTTCAGAATAGACCTTAAGAGTACCATCAATAATTAACTAAACCAAAGGCTGTGTGCCCTATCATTATCCAATCTACAATATACATATTTTGTTTGTTACATTGCCTTCCAAAGCTTCTCTCACATTTCACCATCACCACAGTTAGACCAGGAAAAAAATGAGAGGGTGATTTGACTAGTTCCACTGCTCTCATGAACCACCAGACAAAATGAGAACAGTTGTGGATTTTAGAGTAGCAGAAAAATACAACCTGCCATGCATCTTAGTGGTTAAGTGGCATTCTCTAAACAAAATATTCGAGCCCTGCTTAACAATGCTACTGCCACTTAAAATCAACACTATCAATGCCAAGCTAGAAATGTGCATTAAAAACACCTGTGTATATGCATTAGGGCACTTGGTCTAGAAAAGAACAGGAAACAGAAATAAAAGTGGTTTATCGCCTGACAAGGGAAACTGTAAAGAGGGAGGCATTATTCTAATGCATATAGCACAAATGAGTTACTACAAAACCAAAATTATTCTATTAACTAATAAAGGCCACAGGAGACATAAGGAAAATACACAATTCTATTTTGAGCCTGCAATTAAATTCTATAATTAATATAAGGTCATTAAATTTTTATATCTGCCTTAAATCCTTTAGATGAAGATTCTAATCAGTTTTAAATTTGGCTTAAATATGCTCTTCGTCTTAAGCAACTATTAAAAGATAATCCTAAAAAGAGAAATTATAAAAAAAGGTAGATTAAAAATATATATGTATAGCTCTGTAAATACAAGAAAGCTGTGTGTGTGTAAATGTTTTTAGAGGTTAGAATTAAAATCAGAGTAATTAGGAATGATTTGAGATTTATAAAAATAGGCCATCAGTTTTCTTTCCTCTGAACATGGTGGGAAGAAATTTAGTTGTTTTTTTTTTAAGTTACAAAGAGTTCTGGAAGGAATTCTTAAGCTACTTTAAAAATATTTTTTCATGTTCTATGTAGAAATTTTGAAAAACATGAAAATAAAGTCTCCTATGTATTTTTTTAGTCACTGTATCTCAAATTGTTTTTTCAACAGGTTATATAATATGTATTATTTTAAATGTAATTTTCTTATTTCATGGTATATTTGAGCATTTTTCAAAGCCATAAAAATGATTCTAAAATAGTAATTCTAATGATTGTTTAGTTTATTATTAATTTTATGTGGCCATAATTTATTTAATTGGGTATTTATCACTGGGCATTTAAAGTATTTATAATCACAATATAGATTAACTCTTTGGTGAACATCCTTATCCTAAATTATATAAATATTGATTCTTTACCTTCGATGAATCCTTAAAAATGTAATCACTAGTTTGAAGAACATAAAACGTTGACTTTGTTAGATATTTCTCAGCTTCTCTCCAGGTGGTTTATACCACTTGCTGCTCCCTCTAGCACAATACACAAGGGTCTTGTGTATTCATTCACCAATGTTCACCAACATGCATTCATTCATTCATTCATTCAATATGTGTTCACCGAGGACCTATGCTGTGCCCGACATTGTACAAAGAATGGAAAATACAAAAGTTAATTAGACAGACTTTTTTACTACCTTCTTAAAATGTCCAGTTTAGTGGGCAAGTAAGAGACTAGTTTATAAAATAAACAGACTAGTTATATAAAATAGTTATAAACTGTTCTAAGTATTACAAAGGAAATAAGCATATGGTCTCATTTTTATGTTTGCCAATTTAATAGGCAAGATCATTTCTCATTGTTTTAATTTACATTTTATTACTAGCGAGGTTGAACATAGTTTTATAAGCCTATTGATTGAATTATCTTTTTTCTGAATTATCAGTGATGTCTCTTGTCCACTCTTTAATGCTGAAACATTTTCTTATTGAGTTTTTAAATCTTACTAAAATCATCTGTATTTTATCGTCTACGTTTCGTATCAGATGATTTCTGAGGCATGCAAGTGCTCAGCTCTGTTAGTATATCTTGTATAGTTTCCTTCATTTTATATTATGTTTAAAAAGGCCGTCCTCTCCCTGAAATCAGTGAGATGTGGCCCTTTTATTCCGCTGTATTTCTCTTGTACATTACCCATTAATTTCCTTCTTTTCTTGAATTTTCAATCTCTTTCTTGATCTCTCTCGTCAACATTTAAATGTACTCGGTTATTTACTAACATAAACAAATCCTTTCATCCATACCCCCATGTAACCATCCTAACTCTACAGAGCTTCGCAGCCCCATTTCTCCTGCTGCTTCAATTTCCTCATCTTTTCCCTCCTCAAATCACCCTACGATGGTTTTTATGCTCAATGAGTCACACTGCAACTCTTGGTGAGATCTTCCTCCATGTCATTTATTCAAATGGATCTGTACATCCTCAGAGATGGAGAAGTTAAAACACAGTATTCTTTATTTCAGCAGATGATCTTATCCTCTTTACTGAAAAAAGGAAAATCTTATTCTTTCCATTAAAGGTATCTCAGTTTCTTCCTATTGAAGGCAATCATTTTCAATATATGATTTATTAATCATATGAGATGAATAATCAATTTCACAATGCAAACTTGTTGTCAGAGCTACTTCTTAAATGCATCTCCATGGCCCTTTGGCCAGACAACCTGGAAGTAGAAGAACTCTCATATGTCCTCACAGTGATAGGAACTTGTAGCTGGTTTGCATATGGTTCCTTGTGTTGTTCTCTGAGTCTTTGCTGAATGCTGTGGCTATTTCCCTGTCTTTCCTGGCCATTGGACATCCTACTGGCATCTGTGCCTGCAGCTGGAGAACTTGCGGTTTATGTATTACAAGAGCCCACTTATCTTCTGTGGTGTACTTGCCTCCATTTTGGATCTTGCTAACTCTAGAGATCCTCAACCTCATAACCACATCTTCTAAATCATCTTGTCTTAGGTTGTTTATATGGAAATGCCTGCTTGGGATCACCTCATTCTTCAGCATGATCGTCCCAAGGGAAGGCCGCTGGCTCTCTCAGTTGCTTTTCTTTGAAATTCCATTAGAAGTACATGGGAACTTCTAGTTATTTTCCATGCCATGTGAAAGCCATAACTAGGAAACTGTGAGTGGGAGGTTGGATATGTAGTATAAGTAGTGTCTCAACTTCACTCCCCCTCTGTCTCCATATAACCACTTCCAACTCTTGTATGAGAGTCTCCAAGGAGCACTTTTCCTCAGAGTACCAAAAGGCTAGTGGGACACAGTCCCCGTTGTCCTCGGATTTTCCCCAAAACCTATGTAGTTGTTTCCAACATTCCCCCACTCACTACCACCTCAAGCATCTGGGATTTTGACTTAGAGGGAGGATCAAGGTCATACCTGTTCGATCCTTTGCCTTTCCCTTCTCCTTTTTGGAGGAACTTTTGTACTTTCTCTTCCTGGTGACAGGATCTTCCCTCATTTGAGGGAAGGATACTTCCCTTCCTTCCTTTAAGGACATCTTATTTGAGGTATTACCTTTCCCTGAACTATTGATTCAATGGACAAGATGTCTCAAGTCAGCATTCTTTAAGAAAAATAAAAAACATATCAGTTTAGTATTTTTAAATATATTGTGCTTGTCATAGGCACTTTTTGTCTCTTAAAGGAACACTTAGCTGTGTTTAACACTGTTTATTACTTACCCATCTTAAAATAATGTATTTTGTCTTTCTTGATAGTAACCTTTCTTGATTTACATGTATCTATCTGGCCAGGTTTTAGTCAACCTTATCTGTTCCTCTTCACCCAACTTCTAATAACTAGGATGCTTCAGCCTCAGTCCTGAGTCTTTTTATTCTCCTCTCTCTCCATGGATGATCTTATGCAGTCTGATGTCTTTAAATCCATCTATAAGCAATTAATTTGCAAATATATATCTTCAGAGCAGGCATTTTCTTGTGCTCCTGTTTTGTATATCTAAATGACTCTTCAGCATTTCCATTCTCATGTCTTACAGGCACTCAAATTCAGCATAACCAAAATTGATCTCATAATCTGATCCTCCAAACTCATTTCTCTCAGAATTCTCTATCTCAATACATAGATCATCCAATTTTATAGGTCAGAGACCTAACAGAATATCTCTTTCTTTCTTTGCCATATCCAAACAATGACCTAATCCTATCTATTTTTACCTTCTCGCATCTCTCAAATCTTATCACTTCCTGCATTTTCATTGCCAGCAAACCAGTGTGAACTGCCTCATTTTCTACTGGGCATTAGCACAGTAGCCCCCGATCAGTCTTGCCACTTTCTCTTTTTGCTCCATCAACCTTTCCTTCCCATTGTAGCCAGAGTCATTGCAATCCTTCGAGTTACTTAATCTCTCTCTATTTCAGTTCCCTCATCTGTAAGCTAGGAATAATAACAGTTCCTACTTCATGTAAGAATTAAATGAGTTAACCCATGTACTATAGAACACTGCCTGGTACATAGTAAAACTATATAAGAATTTGCCATTCTCGTGATCATCATAATTCTTATTATTGAAAACTACCTTATTCAAAAATATTCCATGGTTTCTTAAAATGTTTAGAAAAGAGTTCGAAAGTCTTAGCAGAGCCTATAAGGCCCAGCATGATCCAGCCCCTTCCTACTTCTTCAGTATTACTTAGAGCCAAAGTCTACCTCACTTACTGTGCTTAAGACACTGGGCTAGTCTTTTGGTTCCTCCATCATGCTAACTCCTTTCTATGTCAAAGACCTCACATACATTGTTCTCTCTGCTCAAGATGCTCTCCCTCACACTCAGGCTAGTCAATTTCTGCTAATTCAAATGTCATTTTCTAAAAGAAAACTCCCTTAACTACCCAGAGTAGGGCAGGGCTTCTGGCTATATTTCCCCATATGCTCTCTTCTCCTTTGTAGCACCTAGAGCCATCATAAATCAAATAATTTACTATATAACTGTCCCTGGTTTCCACCACTAGAAGATGCGAGTGTAGGGACCTGTTCTATTTTGTTTATCATTATTTTCCCAGAATTTAGCACAATGCCTTGCACATAGTAGGTATTCAATAAATACTTATCGAATAATCAAATGTACTGAGTATCTTAGTAAATTTTATAGCTTTTTATTTTCATGTAAATCCTGCATATTTCCTGTTTTTTCTCTATACATATTTAAACTTTAAGCTAATACTGTGGATGGGATTGTATTAAAATATGTCACAACTGGTCACAACTTGTATATGGATAAGGTTTTTTAAATGTATTCTATTCAGTATCCTCAGCTCTGTCATGGGTTCTAGTTTCTTTGTTTTTTTTTTTTTTCCAACTCAGTTGTTTCTGTTTCCAGACTCACAGATATATTATCTGCTAATTATATTGTTTCATCAATTCTTTACTTCTTACTTGTTTTGCCTTATTGCATTTGCTAGAACATTTTGAATAATGATAAATAATTATAATGATAGAGTGATGTTCTGTGTTAGTTGTAGACTGAGAAGGATATTATATACAATATTTATGAAATCTGTTTCTTGATTAGGAGTGGTTGCTGAATTTTATTAGCCTTTATATGATTTTTCAAGATGATCATGTAGTTGATATAATGAAGTGTATTAATATTGATCTAACTTTATATTCTTAGAATAAGTTTTACTTGGCTATGGTATATTATTCTTTTAGAATACAAACCCTCCAGTGCACATAAAAGCATATACACACAACACATTTGTGTTCATGTATATGTCTATGTATGTATGTGTATGTATATATAATGTGTATGTATATGTTTATGTATATACTTACATATACACATTTCTAAAAGCCTAACAAAATTGAAATTTTATTGGAGATAAAACCACACAACTAACTCAAACATCAATTTCCTTTGTTTTTGCCTCTAATTCTGCCAACCCATTGTGATCACATTGGTTATCTTAGGCTAACAAGGAGCCTGGACTGGCAATTATATATATATTGGACAAAATAAAAGTGAAAACAAATTATTTTTCAATAAATAAGATTTCCTCAGAGGAACATAAAAAATGATATTTAAGTATCATTTCTAGGCAATAATCAGTGTAGTTTGCAACATTAAATCTTTCAAAATAAGACATCCATGAGAGGCTAAATAATGAAAGAGTTCCTTGGCCATGAAAGTCTAGGACTTTTACAATGGATATTCCTTAGGGATGCTACTATCGGGTTTATGGGAAAGCTAGAGAGAAGATGGAAGAGGAAAGATCCTTCACTAAATATTTGTTAAGTGCCTCCCATGCAGAAACCTTTGTTCCACAATAAGGATCTAGAGGTGATTAAAAATTATTTTCTACCCTACCAGAGAGATTAATGAGGTAAACACATTCAATAAATAATTTCTTTTTCTCGTGTAGTAAATCGTAGGATAGAAGTGTATGAATGAGGTTCTGTGGAATCCCAGTGGAGGCAATCTTACAACCTGTGAGTTAAGAGGATCTTCCTGGAGAGAAGACATTTAAGGACTTTCCCTAGCCTGCTCTTTTCCATTGTCAGGTGAAATTGACAACTCATATGGAGACTTGTTTCATCAGAGGACATGGAAGTTATATTTTATGTCCTCTCTCTATACCATTCTTGGACAAATAGCTTTTCTGGTTAAACCTATAACAAGGGGACATAACATATGCTAGGAGTGGTTAGCATATTTTGAAGATGAGCTCCACAACCATGCCACTCAGACAGCCTTTGTGGCCTCAACAATACTGTACATCATATGAAGTTCATGGTAAAATATCTTTCATTAAGGTATTTCTTTTAGGAGAGAGTTCTTTTGAATGATAGTTTGCTAGATTCAATATTGTGAAGTAATTCTAAAGTAGAATGTATTTTTATATTCATGAGTCACAAAACATAATGTGGGCAATTCCTGGCTTGCTTTTTAGTGAATAGAATATATTTTCAAAACCATTTTGTGACCTTATACTAATCAGAATGCATACCTCAACTAAAGAAAATAATTTCTCCTATGATGACATGGTAAATAAACCAGCTTATGGAGTGTTCACAATAGTAGCCAGGAAAGATTTAGTAAGATGTAAAAACTAACCTCTCTCTCTATCCACTTAGTTGCCTCTTGGGCCTCTATTTCAAGCAAGAGAAGTACTTTAGAGGTTGGTAACAATATATTGCAGAGTTGCCTGAAGTAGGAGGCCAGCATTTACACTGGAACCTCTGAACCCCAAGTCACTGCACAGCTCGATTGACTAAGCAGGGTCCTCGCTCCCAAACAAGGAGCTTAGGGCCAAAACTCGCTGAAGGGACTAGAGTTAAAATGGCCTCATCTACAAAAGAAGCCTTGCAGCATGATTGCAGGGTCTAGCTCTGGAGGATCCAAATCTGATAAGGGATCACAAGTGATCATGTGGTATGACCATCAAGGGTGACATAGACAAGGCTTAAAATTGACTTTTACCCTGGTGTTTTATGGAGAAGCCATGTGGTATAAGAACATCTTATACCGAGATCTGATAACTCCAAGCAGTGTTTCTTTCACTTAGTGTATGAAGTTATTAATATAAAATCAGGTATAATTTATTGCATGCCCACTCTGTGAAGTGCCTGTTGCAGATGCTTTATGAATTTAACTATTTTTAATCCTCACAAAAACTCTGTTAAATAGGTTCTACTATATCCATTTTACACATGTTGAAACTGACTCAGAAGCAAGTAAATATCTTACCAATGATACATTTAGTAAGAAGCAAAAAAGAGTGCAAAGTCTGACACCAAAACTCATACTCTTTATTACAGAGAACACCTAACACAATCTGTGTCCCATAGTCCTATCCCCGCAAATGTTACTTTTTTTCCTTCAATATCCCATTTCTTCCTTTTTTTATCATTGTCACCTCCCCCTTTTTTTAAATAGCCCTTTTTTGGGCGCATGGGTGGCTCAGTCAGTTGGAGTGTCTGACTCTTGGTTTCAGCACAGGTCATGATCTCATGGGTTGTGGGACTGAGCCCCGCATCAGGCTCCGTGCTCATTGGGGAATCTGCTTGAAGATTCTCTCTGTCTGTCCCTCCTTCCACTCATGCTCTTTCTCAGTGTCTCTCTCAAATAAATAAATCTTTAGAATAAATAATAAATAAATAGCCTTTTTAAAAGTATCTAGACTTTAGAACCATAGATCTTCCTCTCTCCTTACGTAGAACAAATTAATTGCTTTCTCCTTCTCACTAATTAACATGTGTGTGAGTGTGTTCAGTCTCTGTCTCTCCCACAAGATTATGAGATACCCTCAATTTAATTTAGGGTTAATGCTGCCTCCTTTAAGCAATACATCTAAGAACTATTTTGGTGAAAAGCATAGTACTTTACTTATGCCTACAAACACTTTTTAAGCAGCAAGTATGTACCTAAAACGAGTCTGCATGTCCCAAATACAGCCTTGAAGTCTTTTCTTATTTGTCCTAGTATCCCAGATGTTCAACCTATACTGTCCAGTATGCAGTGGATTTAGAGTTTTGAGCTCTTGGGTCATGGGATTCTATGGACGCAATTAGGAACAAAAATCTCAGTGAACAGAGCATCCCTGGTCATCAGTAGATTTATGAGGCTCTAGCTTTACAGGACATTGCAATGTCCTCTCCCCAGATGTTCTTAGTGTACCAAATTCCCAATGAGAAAATCTTGGCTCAAGAATTATTTTTACTACTGATTGGCTATTTTAGTTTGGATAAAGTCAACCTCTCTGAGTTTTTCCATCTTCACTTGGAAAACGGAGCTAATAAGTCCCACTCTATCTCTCAGCACTATTTAAAGATATAATATGGAAACTTGTACAAGTGGTCTTTAAAAATAAGCAAGGGCAAAAAAGTGGAAGGCTAGGCAAATAGAAGTCGAAACACTTACTGCTGAAAACATCTACAACTGTACCTACAAAGAGGGAGGAGAAATAATATTATCCATAATATTAGCTACCATTTAATGTGTCCCACTTTTCAAGTGATCAGTATATTCATTCTTTGTTGCATTCACTGACTCTGTAATGAACATATAGTGCCCACTACATGCCAAGGAGCCAGGGATATGAAACTATGAGTAAGACGGGAATATAATAGCCCAGCAAGGAAGATATTATTAACCCCATCTCACAGAGGAGGACACTGAGAAGTTAAGTAACTTGCATAACATTATAGCTGCAAATCATTTTCATATATAAAACTTTTTTTGATTAATGAGGGCCCCAGGAAGTCAAGAATGTGCCTGTTAGTTCACCTTGGTACATCCAGCACATCACCTATTGCCAGACAAAGAGTAGATACTCAATATTTGTTAAATAAATCAATTAGTAAGTGAGTAAATGAATGAACAAGTTTAAATAAAGTAGAAGAAAACATAAGAAACCAGAGGAATATTGATAATTGAAATTTGTTGTTGCCATGGGCATCCCTAACTGACCACCAGCACCATACACATAATAACCAAATGGGACAATTTAGTTATTTGGAAGACTAGGAACTGCATACTAATAAAGGTTGTATATTATGCTTTTAAACACAACTCAAAATTTTAACTTTGGCACCTGCATAACATGACTATCTTAACTTCCTTCTTATGCCTTTAGTTCTATTTTGATGACTGGCCATAATGAAAACTTGCTGACTAGGTGCAAAGTACTGAGCTACTGCAAGACAATCAGTCTGGAGTCTTCAATTAATTGTTAATGAAGGAAACATAGTTTATCTTTGTAGCCCAAAAGGTTTCAGGCTCAGTATCTATCATCTGGCATTCTTACCCATCTCTATTGCAGACCTGCCATGTGAGTCTGTCTAGACCACCGCTTAACTTAACTAGACTTTTTCCTTATCTTTGATGTAGAGATATGATATAAACCTTTTTCAGACCCATTATGAGGAACTACTTTAAAGAATGGATGTTAAGTTATTACCTCCATGTCCCCAGTCACATAATTAAATAATGTCTATCTTTTTTTTCCCCCTTAGGGTTAAAAGAAATAAATGTGGTACACAAAATTAGCAGCTTTTTGGAGTCATTGAAGTGCCCACCCCTATATATGTACATACCCTATTTGGGAATACTCAGTTTCCCTATTTTCATGTTACATTCTGATATGTAACTTGAAAGTCTTTTAACAGTGAAATTTCTAGGCAATGGAGGTTTCATAGTTTACAAATAGGAGAGGGATTGTCAGAGAAGCCTGTAGAGATTAGGCACATTTGAAAACTATTTACTTTTTCAAGGAATAAAAAGGAACCCACCTCACCCAGAGCCTGGGCAATTCTTGCCTTTGTCTTTAGATGAATCGAAATTGAAATGAATTCAGGCATCAAGCCAATTCTCTTCCTAGTCCTCCTCTTCCATCCAGGGTGGGGGGGGGGGGGGGGGGGGGGCGGGGGGAAGCAGTTAGTGGAAATTATGCTGACTATAGCCTACTCACAAAAGGAAACAAATGTTCCAGTACAAAGTCAGTAGGAGGCTTTTGATACCAGATGAATTCTCTATTCTTTCATTGCACTTGGATTTGTCCATAACCACACCCACAGTTTTCAATAAATGATCCTTTAGATTCTAAGTAAAGCCTTGCTAATAGGTGATTTTATAAAATGCTTTAAGCAAAATGTATAAAGATTCATATACTGTTCCTAAGCATTTATTAAGAAGTGAAAGGCTTAGAAATTCTTTTATTAAACTTATTTTATTAAATTTGATATATGTGCTTGTTTGAACTGGGTAAAAATTAAGTAGAAATAGGGCACATCTTCAAAAAGAAGACTTCTTTCTGTGTAACTTCTTTAATATTTCTTAAATTAACTCTAGATATGACTTTCAACTAAATACCAACTATAACCCTGATGTATAGTACAAGTTCAACATTTTTATGGAAGAATTAATGAAAGATCTAGCCTACAATTGAAAATCTATTTTTCATACAGATGTTGTCCTGGACACTCTGGCTTACAAATGGGAACTGTCCAGACCTGCCATGAGAAGTGATTATAGAAAAATGTTTCACCTGTGTAAAAAATTCCACTAGTGCCTTTTTGGGGGAAGGTGGCATTTCAATGGGTTATTCAGGAGATTGTATTTCACAGTGGTTTGTATGTATGTATTTCACTGCGGTTTGTGTGTAAAATGCATATACATGCTTACATATATGTGAATATATATGTGAAATTTATATAATGTATATGAATTCATAATACATAGAAGAATTTGGTAGTAACATCTTAAAACTGTGGTATATATATTTACAATGGAATATTATGCAGCCATCAAAAGGAATGAGATCTTGCCATTTGTAACATTGTGGATGGAACTGGAGGGTGTTATGCTGAGCGAAATAAGTCAATCAGAGAAAGACATGTATTATATGACCTCACTGATATGAGGAATTCTTAATCTCAGGAAACAAACTGAGGGTTGCTGGAGTGTGGCGGGGAGGGATGGGGTGGCTGGGTGATAGACATTGGGGAGGGTATGTGCTATGGTGAGCGTTGTGAATTGTGCAAGACTGTTGAATCACAGATCTGTACCTCTGAAACAAATAATGCAATATATGTTAAGAAAAAAAAAAGAAGATAGCAGGAGGGGAAGAATGAAGGGGGGGAAATCGGAGGGGGAGACGAACCATGAGAGACTATGGACTCTGAAAAACAAACTGAGGGTTCTAGAGGGGAGGGGTGTGGGAGGATGGGTTAGCCTGGTGATGGGTATTAAAGAGGGCACGTCCTGCATGGAGCACTGGGTGTTATGCCCAAACAATGAATCATGGAACACTACATCAAAAACTAATGATGTAATGTATGGTGTTTAACATAACAATAAAAAAATTAAAAAAAAAACTTTCATCTGCCTATGCTCTTAACTGCCCCTGCTTTGCCGTGGTAGTTAAAATCTTTGTCTTCATCCTAGGATGGGAGCAATATACCCTTAGGCAGACATACCACCCGTTCAACATTAAGTGCTATGGAATGACGGTATTTGGATAATAAGGTTCTGTCTCTAAAATGCTGTGCTGTGCTTTGTTACCAGAGATTTGTGCCCTGACCTTCTAAAGAAGCTGCTGTTTTCAACTCAGTTTTCATTTTTTTCTGAGGTTGTCACTTTTGCCATCTGCTAGATGTATCTTCTGGGAGAGAAGGAACTGCATGCACAAAAACTTTCAAGGAAGCATAATTGCATAATTTGCTTGAGGTCAAAGCCAATATTCTGGAAGTTGGTTTATCATTTATTGTGAGGTGGCAGATATTAGAGGACTTTATAAACATGTTGTGCTTTTGAAGTATATTCACAAAAGGATTGAATGTGGCAGAATGTGGCAAGTCATATTTATGTCTCAATGAGAATTATTAACCTGCCTAAAGTACAATGATAGACTAACGTTTATTTGTCAGCTCTACTTACCTTGGACTTCAGTGCCTGAAAGATATTTTAGGGAATCAATGAAGTGAGTGGAAAATATCTTTTTGTTGCCTGAATCATAAAAATAAAATTTATCTCCCCTGCAAAATAGGAGAAAGTAAACACCCCCATCTTTCTGCTGCTGCTTTTAAAAGGATAAGTGAAGAACCAAAGAGATTTTTAATACTCTAGTTAAGTACCTTCTAAAAGAAATATATACCTCTCTGTTGCAATCCAATTTAGTTTATTTACTTTACCTTCAGATGTAGATATATTCTAGAATTGATGCTGAGAATTAAATATTTTATAATGTGTTCTTAAATCCTTAGTCAAATATGAGCTCTTTAGAAAAAGATGATTTAGGCAGAACTTCACTCTAATAGATGAGAACAGACTCTAAGAGGAATATGAAGTAGACTTCAAGCCTCATTTTTTTTTAAAGTCTGATTGGATTCTGTCTGTGATTAGGGAGTTACGGGGAAGCCAGGAAGGTGAATTAGTTCCTTCAGGCTTCTGTTATGCAAACTATTATTCTAGTGCACATCTCGATACAGCAGGAGGCTGAATGAGGGTTTTTTTTCCCCCCTTCTTCTTCTTCAAAAGGTAAACTGCCTAATCTTTTGTAATAGGTAGAAGAATACAAAAAAATAAACAGATATTTAAATTGACTATTTTAAGGAATAACTAAGATAAAGCCCATAAAGTGCTTAACATAATAATGATCAATAAAAATAAACCTCTCATTCACTCACTTATTCAACAAATACCTAATCCACATTTACCATGTGCTCCTAAGTGAAATTAATGTAGTTCCTTAATATGAGCCCAGTATTTGTGATGCAATATTATAACTGTGGCAGCAGAAGCAAGATTAGTGTGCCCTGGGGCCACAGGAAAAGCCTATCACCTAAACCCAACTGGTGAGCCACTCAATCTTTATAGGACAGATGATGCTTGAGCTGAGTTTAGATGAATGGGGAAGGGGGGAAGGAAGGAAGGCATGGAAATGGAAATGACGTGGTTGTATTCGGGAGACTATAAGAAGAGGGAGAGAGGAGGAGTAGAGGGAGATGAGAAAAGAAGAAAGCAAGGGCAGATCATAAAGGGCCTTTGGGTGGGAATGCAAAGAAGGTTGAACATTATTCAAAAGCTAAGGAGTACCATTGTGTTCAGCATTTTATAAGACAGGATCATGAAAAATGAGTTACTCATGGACTTGGTTCTCAAAAAGCTTTGATAAAAATAGTAAGATGTTAAGAGTAAAAATTATGAAACAAACTGGCCAATAAAAGGTAATACATAAGTGCACCGTGCTAAATTGTGTGGTATGGAATTTCCATGCCAGCATGAGGATCACCTCAAGAGCTTTCTCAACTCAGTGCTCTAGGAAACCTTCACAGTCCATTGGGATTGGCACAAGATACAAAAGCCATTAGCCATCCTTAATCTGTAACACTGTAAAATGGGCATAATCTAAGTGGAAGAGCACAGTCTTAAACTGAAAGACCCCAGTAGAAAACTGAGTCTCCCTCTTAGTTCCTTTTTCTTCATTTTAAATTCATTCATTTGTATCTCACTATCTCTAACTATTTTGGGGATGTCTATGATGTGAGATGACAAAGATAAACCAGAAACAATTGCTGACCTCATGTTCTTGAAGGTGAAGCTGAGATAAAACAAATACACATACATTCCAAACACAAAGTAGGGAGTGGTGATGGGTGTTAAAGAGGGTACGTATTGAATGGAGCACTGGGTGTTATACGCAAACAATGAATCATGGAACACTACATCAAAAACTAATGATGTAATGTATGGTGATTAACATAATAAAATAAAATTTAAAAAAAATACCGAGGGCTGGGGGAAAAAAAAAAAAACAAAGTAGGGAGTGGACAGTTGCCTAAGAAGAGGTATAACCACCTGCTCTGGGACCTTAGAAGTGGGACCATTTCTTCCAATTGTGAGGACTGGGTTGATGTGAGATCACTTCCCAGAGCAGGTGACAATTACTCCAGGCCCTGGGCCAGCAGAATTCAGATAAGGAGTGAGAGAGCCAGCAAACAAAGCTGCAAGGTTTCTCAGGCCTATATACAGTGGAGTTGATTAGGGTGGCTTTTAGCTGGAGGACACCAGTGGGAAATGGGGGTTGAAAAGCAAAGTGGAGTCTAATCATGAAGCACTATAAATGTTACTCTAAATGAAGTTGGCCTTTATTCTCTAGGTGGTAGGGACCCAATGGAAGTTTCTTTTCTCCCTCTGACATTCCTTTGGCACTTAATATATACCGACATTCAATATCATTCTATATCTATATATCCTGCTTCCCCCACAAGATGGTAAATTCTGTGGTATCAAGGACCTTAAGCATTACTTGTCATGCAGGTAACAAGTATCCAGGCTGGGTGGGGGAGGGATATAATTTGTATTGAGCACCTTTTATATGTCAAACAATATTGGATGCTTTTACACATGAAAACATTATTCGCAACAGTCTGTCACTGTTTTGAAATGAGAAAACTAAAACCCAGAGGAATTAAGGAACCAGCCCAAGGTTATACACTTAGTAAGTAAAGTCAGGAATCAACCAGGTCTTTCAGTTCCAAAACTTGTACTCTTTCCACTGTATTACAGTGTCTGATTGATTGAGTTACTCACTTCTTAAACACATATTTCCTGAATGCTTATGTATGTGCCTGGCCATGTTCTAGGAACTGAGAATACAGGATAGGGGTGAACACAACGGAAGAGTCCCTGCCTTCTGGAGCTTACACTGTAGTGAGAGTCAGACAATTAATAAATAAGCAAACAAAATAAATTCAGATGGCAAAAAAATGATATGAAGAGAATAGGGTAATAGATGGGCAGTGCTATAGAGTGTGGGTGGGGAGGAGTTTATTAGTGGTCAAGGCAGCCTCCTTTGAGGTAGTAACACATGAGCTGACTTCTGAATAACAAAGATGTAAAAATCCTGGAGGGAAATATGAAAGCAAACACAAAACCCCCAAGGAAGAAATGAAATTGAGTTTGAATATTTATGGTGGGAGGATCATAAAGGGGGACATGATGGCTGGAGCCTAGTGAGGGAGCAGGAAAGTAAAACAGAAAGTCAGGAGGACACAAGTATTCATGGGACTTAAAATTATTTTGTCCCCTATAAAAGCTATAGCATTTAGATATTAATGTAAAGCTTCAATGTTACACAGAAAGCAGAAGTACACCAAGGGGAATGGAGTACACACAGCCTGCCTTTCCCTACCTGCACCTCCCCTCTCCCAACCTATACCTGTGAGTCCATTTGTTTCAAGAAAATATTTGTTTCCTGGGTCTAGGTTGCATGGGCAGCACTTTGAAGTTATGGTTGTTTCAATGAACAGATCAGTGACAACGCAGGCTGAGAGGACTTTGGCCTCCTGACCCAAAGGAATGCTTATCTCCACTTGCTCTGAAATGTATACATGATGTTTTTTTTTTTTAGTAAAAGACACAGACTCTGCAAATAGCATTGCCTAAAAATAAACAAAATTTAAAATGGCTCTGAAATCTTTATCACTGCCAATGGTCCATGTCTATGTCAAATGGAATAAAAATGCCTGCTATGGCCTCAGCATAGCTTTAAGAAGCCTTTGACTAATGATATACTTGGTGTAAAGATGTGAAATCACACCAGGCATCAGGGAGCTTGTGCTCCAGATTTCAAACAAGTAGCCTGTGCAGGCTTTTAAAATCTCAGTGCAGCTGCAGAAAAGCACATCATGTTGAAATTCCTTCCACTTCAGGAGTTGGTCCTTTATATTATGTCCTGAAGTAGTAAATAATATTATTAATTTGATAAATATTAAGTGATGATGGACCCACTTCTTTCCTCCCCTCCTTGAGCAATCAGCCACCTCTCAGCTCCTTATGTACTTTTTTATAATAAGAAAAATGTATGTGTTGACCAAGAAAAAGAGGCTGTGAAGCAACCAAAGTATTTATTCAAGGTCTTAGGGATTGCAATCTGAGAGGCACAGAGTTGACTGAAATCAAAAGTATGCTCCAAGTTGCTTGTGAGCACTAAGGCTTATAAAGCCAAAAACCAAGAGGTTATATAACTTGTTTTCATAAAATTATGATTGGTGCTGGCAGAATTTAAACTGACTATCTAATGCATGATTGGTTATTTAGCCAACAGAATTTTCATGATCTCTATTTCAGTCCAGAGTAGAAGGATGTGTTTGAGGAGGTGGTCCAGGTGCAATTGACAAAAGTCAAAAAGTTCATGGTGTTTTGAGAATTGAAACAAGAGAATTGCATGGGCCCTACTTCTTCAATGTCCTTTTGACTCTACTTTGAGTGATTTTCTTAGCAATGCTGACTTCATTTTGAGTCTTCTTTCACAGATGAGAACCCAGGGTGGTTTCAAGAAGCTATTAATACTGGCTAACACTTACTGAGCATTCAGTATAATAATAGGCTTATTGGCAATTTTGGAGTCCTTATAGTGTACGAGGTTAAGTTCTTTATGAGAATTATCTCAGAATTTTACAACAGCAGTTCTTAATAAACATTTTGGTTTCAGGATCTCTTTCACTCAAAATTAATGATGACTCCATATTGCTTATATCCATTTTATCTACCAATATGTATTAGATTAGAAATTAAAACTGAGAATTTAAAAATATATGTATTAAGTAATTTACAAGTAGCAATAATAAATCTATTACATGTAAACATAGGTAGCTTTTTGTTAAAAAATAACCATGTTTATCAAAGCCAAAAGGATTAGCAAGAAGATTGGCATTATTTTACATTTTTTGAATTTCTTTTATGTCTGACTTAATCTAATATCCAGATTCTTTTATCTTCATCTGTGTTTAATCTATTATGCATGTTGTTTTAGTTGAAGTAAATGAGGAAAATGTGATTTTTTTCACATATGTGAATGGAAAAAGGTGAAATGTTTTTATAGCCTTTTCAGATAATTGCAGATAGTCTTCTTTGACGCTACACTAAAATTTGGCAAATGGTAAAGGTTAATTGCAATGTGAAATCTGAAACCATTTCAATGAACTTTTTGTACTATGTTATGCTAAAATTTATGCATCTATCTATACTTTAAATGGACCTTTTAAAAAAAAAGGACCCTTTACCACATACATGGATTTGTAATGTCAATATATTGTCAATTGGAAAATATTATACAGACCCTCGAAATGTTGCCATATTTCACTATGCAATATCAAAAAATCCTATTTGTTAATATTACCACCCATCTCATCAGAAAAGTCTTTAAGTCTTGGAAGGTTGTCATGCTCATGGTAGCAGATGCAAGGTTTCCAAATTCTAACGTTTGCCTGAAAACTCAAATTTTACTATTGACAGCAAATGCCTTCAGATGTTTCCTTGAAAGAAAAACAAATTCACTTCATTAGTTTTCAAAGAAAGTTTTTAACAAATACCCAAGACTAAATAATCATAGCTTATATGTCAGTTATTCTTTCAAGTAAACATGATATTCAATGAAAATGTGGTCAGTTTAGCTTGCAACCTAAATGATTGCACAATCTCTTTTTTCCTGAGAAAATTGTATGCAATATACAGCAGAGTGCAGTAGGCATGTCTCTCATTTCATCATGCAGAATATTACAACTTTATGGACTCAAAAGTCAAGATTTTTAAAAATTAAATTAATTAAATTACATAAAATAATTAAATTAATAATAATTTCCACTGTTTCATAAACGATATTCTTAAATAAAGCTAACCTTTTTTCTTCGTGAGTGTATGGTTAATAAAGAATTCAATGATTACCAGTAGAATTTTGTGCCATTGCCTTAATTTGTGCCAAGGCACCAAGAGTTTTACCCACCATTGCTTTCGCACTATCAGTGCAAAGGTACATGCAATGACAAAGGAAAATAATACTTCATTATTATAAAAATACTTTTGATCTTATATCTTCAGAGAATTGTTCAGGATGACAGCCAAGATATGATAGAGTTAGGATCTAAACACATCAGGAATGATTCTAGAGCTTGTTTTCTTAATCCATTCCAAGACAGTGATGCCTAATGGAGGATAGCTACTGTTTATTTCCATCCCTCTTGGCCTAGTCAAGAATGGTAGAGGTACAGGGAGAGGTAGGGGTTGCTTAGGTAGGGCTAAACAAGAAAGGCTTGTTTAGCCAGAGTCACAGTTGGTTATTTCTAAGTTATCATTTCAAAGGAGAGTTTTATGGCAGTAGCAAGTGAGTATCTATTAATACTTCCAGGAAACACTAGAAATAAGTATTTTTTTTAAATCCTCATGGTTCTGTAAAGAGTGAAAAGAAAAGATTGTTTTAGTCAACAGTTCATGGTTTTCAAAGATTTGAAATAGAAAAATGTAGAAGATGCAAATGTTGATTTCAGAGAAAAATGGGGAAATTGCACTTTTGAAATACAATGAATCAAAAGTGGTGTATGAAGTGATCATTCATGGCATTTTGCAATATCCTGGAAAGTAGGAAATGAAATTAGCTAGAATAGGTGCGGTGGGAATAGAAATAAAAGGGTAAAAATTAGAAGTACCCAAGAGATAAAATCAACAGAACTTAGCACATAATTGTTGACAATGTCCAGGAAGAGAAGAGCCAAAGACAAATTTGAAATATTTTGCCACACCCACACTGGTCTTGTATATATGGCAAATCTCCCCAACTAGACTGTAAGCTCCTTGAAAAGAAGGATATCTTTTTTTTTTTTTTTTTTGGTGTTTTATTAGCACAGTTTGACACAGTGTTGAGCACGTTATTGGTACTGAAATAAACAAATGCAGAATTAGGTGATTCAAACTTTAGGCCTCTTACATTAAAACCAAAAAACCCCCTTCACCTGACCTTTCCTTCTTAGTTTATTCATACAAATTATTTCAAGTACTCTTCCATTTTAGTTTAACTCTGCAAACATTTATTGAGTAGTTGCTGTCAGTAGGAATTGGATGGAGAGCTAGAAATACAGATGCAAATATAGTGTGGCCCCTGTCCTCCAGATGCTAAGAATCTAAAGGAAGAGAGACACATATATAAATAACTTCATGGTCTTACTCACATTATGAATGAAGTCCTGTGGAATCACAGAGGAAAGGGCAATCACATCTGCCTGAAGCAATTGGAGAAAATATGAGATAGCATTTGAGATGAATTTTGATGTTTGAATGGTAATTCAACAAGAAGAGAAGAACTATTCTAGCTAGAGGAAGCAGGTCAGTTTAGTTCATGCAAAAATTTATTCAATTCTTTTCACGTATAGGTGCTACATGATTCTGGCATAGGAAATATATAACTCAGCTTTGATACTTTGAATTGATGCTCACCGTAGAACAGAGAATATAAACACGTAAACAAGTACAATACAATGTGCGGGTGTGTAATAATAAAATTGTGACCCAGCACAGAATAATACAGAGGAGGATGAAGGGGAAAGTGAGGAACCACTTTCAGGCATTTACTTTATATGCTGCCAAGGGGTATACAGAAGAAAGTTGTGAGCAGCTTAAAAAAAAAAAAAAAAAAAAAACAGTTACCCTAGGATCATATCTCTGGTTTGTGGATATATTTTCTTTAGTCACTATGTTGACCTGTGTGACAACCATGGCATATGCCTCACAAGCTGCCAACTACAGGGAGCATAACTGACCAAGAGCTCATGTACATATATTTCAATTTAATAATTCTCCAACATTGAAAAATGATATTTTACTTAAGATTTACTTAAGATTTACAAAGATTTACTTTGATTTCTGACTTCAGTAAGGGGGGGAGAACAATCTCCCAACTTTAGACCCCCATTCTAGAATGGCAACCATTCATAAGAGCTAAAGAGTATCTCTCTCCTTTAGATAAGATATATATATATATATGCTCAATCCCCACTTCTTATTTTATTCCCAGTACAAAGATCATATGCCATTTAACCACACTCTTGCTCTGTCGTTTTACCTCTCCTGGGCCCATTTATAATCTCCTATATATCTTTCCTGCCTTCATAGTTATTTGCATTTGAGATCTGTTATTTTGAGCATATTTGACCATGAGAATAGAGTGAAGTGAGTTAGGGCTGTAAGCCGGAAGAGCAAGGAGGGGAACTAATGAAGTTCTAAGCTGGGGCAGTGATGATAGAAGTTGAGAGGAGCTGGATGGATTTGAGGATATTTTAGGGGTAGAATTAACAAGACATGATACTTAGTAAAATATAAGGGCTGATGAGCAGGCAGGAATCAAGGATGACTCAGATTCCTTGATGTGGTAACAGAGTGTTTCATGAGCTTCTCCATTTCTTTCTTAGTTTTCATACACAAAGTGTTCTGGAAGTTTTCAGAAAACACAAGAAGAAATGTCATTGGAAATAAATGGCATAATAGGGGTACAAGAGAGGGACTCCATTGTTACCGACTTATATTGGAAAAATACGATGAAGAAGTTGAGAAACAATGTTTGGAGCTGTTGAGATGTGTATATTAGCTTCTAATGGCATTTCAGTTAAATACGATTGCAGGGCACAAGAGAGATGTTACTTGGAAGTTTTGTAGTTGAGTGTCACTGACAACATCCTAAATCAGATCTTAAGAACTCATAACTCAAATATTGTATTTGATCCCAAATTACTCTCCTTGCTTTCTGACTCATCCCACTAAGGCCTATTTTTGATTTGGCCTGCACACTGTCCTTGAATTAGTCATGGTAAAATATCACATTTATCATGTCATTCCTTATTACAAAAACCTGGTTTCTCCAGGAAAGCCCATACTTCTAGGTCTGGCATTCAGAAAACGTATGCATGTACCCTCAAAGAGTTGTTGTGGGGACCAAGGAAATAACTGTACCTGGCATGTATTCTTGATATTCCTGCAGTTAACACCATTATTTTCTTGCCAGTATCTTTTTTTTTTTTAAATATCTTATTTATCTATTTGAGAGAGATAGCATGAGAGAGCACAAGTAGGGGGGGAGAGGAAGAGGGAGAAGCAGACTCCCTGCTGAGCAGAAATCCTGATGCAGGGCTCAATCCCAGGACCCTGGGATCATGACCTGAGCCGAAGGCAGACGTTTAACTGATTGAGCCACCTAGGCGCCCTCTTGCCAATACCTTAACTATCCTTAAAAAGGGAGTTGTAAGGTCTACACAGTGCCTGACATGTAGAAAGCAATCCATGAGTGCTAGCAATTACCATTATTCTTTCTCAAGACCTCAATATTTTTTTTTCTACCACACAAGTGATACCAATAGATCTCTCAAACTTACAACTTGATTTACCTCTCACCACCTAGTTTCCCCGCCCTTATCACAGTCTCTACATCTCATATAGAGATGACATAGGACATCTCTGCCCAGGTAGGCAACATCTTTGATTATTTTCTTTCCTTGAAAATTCCAACCATCAATAAATCCTGTCAATTCCACCTCCAAATCATGTCTCAAATTTTGCCATCCCCATTGCTACCAGCTATCCAGCCACCATCAGTTTCTGACCTGGGCTGTTTCAACTGGTTTTCCTGTCCCCACCTTTGGCTCTCTCCAATGTTTTTAAACAGCAACTAAATCAGACCATGTTACTCCCTGTTTTAAATCTTCATGATCCACAAACCTTATACCCCCAGTGTCTGATCCCTGCTACCCTCTCTAACCTCATCTCCCTTCTTTACCTAACCAATCTACAGCTCTTCTGGCTTCATTTTGGTTCCTTGAACAAGTCAAGCACTTTCTTTTCTTAGGACTTGGTACATTTTGTGCCTCTACTTGTAACTCTTTTAACTGCCATACTGCTTCACAATTCTACCCCTCTTCTTATCTCTACCCCTACCTTTTCTTTGCTCACTTTCATTGAACATTTTTGGCCATTTTTTCTTCTCTCTTTTTGTTTCTATCTTCCAAGGAGACTTCAGTGTCAGCCACAAAGTACTCTGACTTGATCATCACTTTAATGCATTCACGTAACCTTTACTACAGTCACATGACTATCAGTGAGTACCACTTCATCCCTGAAATCTTGAGCCCGGAAATCCCAGTGTTCACAGCCTGCTGGTCCCTCTTCCATCCTCTGTTCTCCACGAATCTGTACTTTGACCTTGTCATGATCTCAATCTTTTTACCCACTTCTGTTTTTCCCGGCTGAGCATATTCCTTGCTTCTCTTCCTTTTCTATCCTTTCTGATTTGCATTCCTCATTCCTTTGAGAGTTAACCACATTTGCTTTACAAACCTCAGCCCTAAAGCAACCATACCTTTCCTTTCCACTGTTCATGATTACTAAGCTCTGTGGGAGAAAATCCCATAATTATACTGATGATGTCCCACCTCATTGCTTCTCAACAAACCTCTACTGATCCTAACGTGTCTCTCTTGCCTCGCAGGTGCAGTTCCAATACTTTACTGCTTTATGTAAATCTCCAAATTCACTCTAGACTTTCCCTTTGGTGTCCTGACATCTAAATGTATAAGGCAAAGACATTATCAGCTAAGAACTCCTTCAGCTTTTTTCTCCTCTACCTTAAAATGACCTTATAAATTCTTCTGCCTTAAAATAACACTTTAACTTTATAGTAATTTGATCATTCTTATCCAGATAGAAAAGTATCCCTCTTCCACCCAAGGCTGAGGTATGCTATCTCAAAAAAAACAAACTGCCATTTGTTCTTTTGTTAAACATGTTTTGTGAGTATAATGTATGTGTGTGTGTGTTTATAGTAAGATATATTTACAAGGAAATTAAAGATGTTCTTGCTCAAAATGACAAAAGTAAAAAGATCTATAATTCTGATATCCATTGAAAGCAACTTTAATATATTGGTGAATTTACTTTCAAACTTTTTTAGGCATATATATTATAAAATGTAAATCTTGTATTCTTTCTTTACCTAAATATGTATTATAAAAATATATTCATCTCATAATACCATTGTATTCCTTTGTGTGGTTATACCACACATATTTAGCCAATATTTATGGTAGGGACTCAAAGAATCTGGACTCTAGACCCTATTCTTACTCATCCTTCTTTAGGACTTTGCTTCCCATGGACTCCCTTTCTCTTTTGTACCTTCAGTCTCCTTTCCAGGGGCTACTTTCCCTCAGCCCACAGACATGTTTAGTCCTCTCCCTTCTACCCTCTAAAATCTTTCCTCTGCTCCTGCCTCCTTCTCATCAGACACTACCATGTGTCTCTCCTAAGAATAAAACTATTTCACGAAAATAGTAATCTACCTTTACCCTATCACCCCTTTACTTATCATGAGTTCTTTGGCCTAATGTAAACTAGCATTCTCTTTCCTCCTGCTTATTGAAACTGTTTCTTCTCCACACACACACCCCTAACCGTTGAAAACACTTTCTTCCAGTTACCAGTCCCCAAACACAGACCTCCTTGTGGTTCCTCAGCAGCAAATCCTAAATGCAACTCCTAGAAGTTATAAGTAAGTGAAAACAGGCATCTCTTATCCCTAGACTAAGAATGTTATTCAAAAATACATGGATTGTTAGATAACATCTTAAAACATTTTTTTTGAGGAGGAAAGTCTTTATGAAGATAACTGCAAGCAAGAGTAGTTAGAAATGTCTGAATTACACTCATATCTTTATACTCTAATGGGCCTGTGGCCATTCATCTTTTGATACTGCAGTATGTTATAGAATGTGGATATGAGAAAAACTTTGAACGATTTTAAAAAGTAATATCTATGAAAAAAGACAGCTTTTTATTCTTTGTACCATTCCAGATTCACTGCCTAAAATAAAATATCTTCCAAGACAATTTGGAAGATTATTTGCTAACCAATGGACCTTTCTGTCAAGTGACATTTTTCTCCTGCCATATAGCTTGAGGATTACTTTAATTTGCTATTGTCTGTTTTAGCCTTTTTTGAGATCTTCCTTCTATCTACTAATATTGTTCACTATTCTGTGGTTAATTACTAGTCACATTTTACACTAGTAATTTTCAATCTGGATGTGTATCAGAAACTTACAGATTAGAAGCTGAGGCATGATGATATATCCAAAAACAATATGCATATTATTTTGTAGTATAAGTGATATTAAATAAAAATAAACAAATGTCATTGCTGGAGCAGCTGTGCAGAAAATAGACCTATATATTGATGATTCTTGGCAAAGAGTTAAAGCAACATATAGATCCTCCTGGAATGAGGGGGGTGTATAGGATTCTTGGAGTCAGTAACAGGATATATAAAATTTCAGTATTATTCAAAACAGGACATGGCTGTTAGAGGTTAAAAGAGTTTGAGTCTTTATCTAGCCTTTATTTATCTAACAATTTTCAGGACTGCCAATCTAAGCATCCCTTTCCCCACATTCTGAATTTTTAGCTAAATTATCTTTACCAAAAGAAATAACATATAGTAAAAGTGTAGGTTAAAACTCATCAACAAATACTTGTTGGTTGAATAAAGGCATGAATGAAAGAACACACTGTCTGACTTCTATTTTCCCATATTGTCCTCAACTTATAAAGACCCTTTTAACAGTACTATGTGTCAAACCAAAGAAAATGAACTAGTAATGATTGATTACCTCCCATGTACCAGGATCTGTGCTCGGGACTCTGCTTATACACGTCATTTGCTTTCATCTTTCTGACACTACTGTGAAGTAGGTATTATCTGCATATTACAGATGAAGAGTCTAGACTCAAAGTTAAAAACTTAGCCAATGTCAAATAGCTAACAAGTGCAGAGCTGGCACTCAAACCCAGGTCTGAATGGCCCAAATCCATGCTTTTCCATTAGAAATTTTCTGGGGCACCTGGGTAGCTCAGTCGGGTAAGCGTCTGACTCTCAATCTCAGCTCAGGTCTTGATCTCAGTGTTGTGAGTTCAAGCCCTGCCAAAAAAAAAAAAAAAAAGTAAAAAATTTTTAAAAATATTTTCAAATACTGATAGGAGTGGTTTAGACCTTTTCAAAAATCCAAAATAGTGGTTTGTTAGTATGATCATTTTTATTATGTATCCACCACCAAATTATTTTTTTTCAACCCAGGAAAGGCTGTGTGATATGATGGAAAGAAAATGATATTTGGAGCCTAACGAATTTGATTTGAATCTGAAATCCACTGTTTACTTGTTTTCTGTGTTTAGCTGTTACTTCACTTTCTCAGCCTCAGGGTTTTTCATTTGTTTGTTGTTTGTTCTTTAATGTATAAAAAGGAGGAAATAGTATCTACTGAATGGGAGATTATAAAACCTTAGGTTAGTGTTTAGCTCAGAATAAATATGCAATAAATGTTAGTGTCCTTGAGAGAATTTTAGTATTTTGGTATTTATTGTATTTTATTAAGAACTTCATAATTTTTTAAAAAGTCTCCCTCTTAGTTTGAATTATTAAACACTTTTACTATTACTAATTAGTAATTAATATTTTTCTCATTAAAAGTAAGTCATTTGCTTTTAATATCTTCAGTGTCACCCATGATCGTACTGTAATTAAAATTCCATATACTTTTTTTCCTCTCACATTTATATAATGAGCATTTCCTATTGTCATTATCACGATTTTAATGTCTCCAAAATAATCCTACATTCAGATAGATGTACCAGAGTATTTTTAACCATTTCTCCATCATTTGAATGTTTGTTTCAGGTTGTGAGTTGTTTGTTTTGTTTTTAACATTAAAAACAATACTGTGATGAAGCTTTGAACACAAATCTTTATACACATTTCTGATTATTTATTTTTTTGTGACGTCCATTTCTCCCTTAATTTTATTTCTTTTTTTCTTTAAATTTTTTTATTGTTATGTTAATCATCATATATTACATCATTATTTTTGATGTAGTGTTCCATGATTCATTGTTTGTGCATAACACCCAGTGCTCCAGGCAGAACGTGCCCTCTTTAATACCCATCACTAGGCTAACCCATCCCCCCACCCCCCTTCCCTCTAAAACCCTCAGTTTGTTTTTCAGAGTCCATCGTCTCTCATGGTTCATCTCCCCCTCCAATTTCCCCCCCTTCATTCTTCCCCTCCTGCTATCTTCTTCTTTTATTTTTTTTTCTTAACATATATTGCATTATTTGTTTCAGAGGTACAGATCTGTGATTCAACAGTCTTGCACAATTCACAGCACTCACTATAGCACATACCCTCCCCAATGTCGACCACCCAGCCACCCAGTCCCTCCCATCCCACGCCCACTCCAGCAACCCTCAGTTTGTTTCCTGAGTTTAGAATTCCTCATATCAGTGAGGTCATATGATACATGTCTTTCTCTGATTGACTTATTTCACTCAGCATAACATGCTCCAGTTCCATCCACGTCATTGTAAATGGCAAGATCTCATTCCTTTTGATGGCTGCATAATATTCCAGTGTGTGTGTTTGTGTGTGTGTGTGTGTGTCTTTATCCATTCTTCTTCTTTATCCATTCATCTGTCGATGGACATCTAGGCTCTTTCTATAGTTTGGCTATTGTGGACATGGCTGCTATAAACATCGGAGTGCACATACCCCTTCGGATCCCTACCTTTGTATCTTTGGGGTACATACCCAGTAGTGTAATTCCTGGATCGTATGGTAGCTCTATTTTCAACTTTTTGAGGAACCTCCATACTGTTTTCCAGAGTGGCTGCACCAGCTTGCATTCCCACCAACAGCATAGGAGAGTTCCTCTTTCTCCGCATCCCCGCCAACATCTATTGTTTCCTGACTTGTTAATTTTAGCCATTCTGACTGGTGTGAGGTGGTATCTCATGGAGGTTTTGACTTGGATTTCCCTGATGCCGAGCGATGTTGAGTGCTTTTTCATGTGTCTGTTGGCCATTTGGATGTCTTCTTTGGAAAAATGTCTGTTCATGTCTTCTGCCTATTTCTTGATTGGATCATTTGTTCTTTGGATGTTGAGCTTAAGAAGTTCTTTATAGATTTAGGATACTAGCCCTTTATCTGATATGTCATTTGCAAATATTTTCTCCCATTCTGTCCGTTGTCTTTTGGTTTTTTTGACTGTTTCTTTTGCTGTGCAAAAGCTTTTTATCTTGATGAAATCCCAATAGTTCATTTTTGCCCTTGCTTCCCTTGCCTTTGGCGATATTTCTAGGAAGAAGTTGCTGCAGCTGAGGTCAAAGAGGTTGCTACCTGTGTTCTCCCTCTAGGATTTTGATGGATTCCTGTCTCACATTTAGGTCTTTCAACCATTTTGAGTCTATTTTTGTGTGTGGTGTAAGGAAATGGTCCAGTTTCATTCTTCTGCATGTGGCTGTCCAATTTTCCCAACACCATTTGTTGAAGAGACCGTCTTTTTTCCATTGGACATTCTTTCCTGCTTTGTCAAAGATTGGTTGACCATAGAGTTGAGGGTCCATTTCTGAACTCTATTCTGTTCCATAGTCTATGTGTCCTGTTTTTGTGCAGTACCATACTGGCTTGATGATGACAGCTTTGTAATAGAGCTGGAAATCCGGAATTGTGATGCCGCCAGCTTTGCTTTTCTTTTTCAACATGCCCCTGGCTATTTGGGGTCTTTTCTGGTTCCATACAAATTTTAGGATTATTTGTTCCATTTCTTTGAAAAAAAATGGATGGATTTTGATGGAGATTGCATTAATGTGTAGATTGCTCTAGGTAGCATTGACATCTTCACAATATTTGTTCTTCCAATCCATGAGCATGGAACGTTTTTCCATTTCTTTATGTCTTCCTCAATTTCTTTCATGAGTATTTTATAGTTTCTGAGTACAGATCCTTTGCCTCTTTGGTTAGATTTATTCCTAAGGATGTTATGGTTTTGGGTGCAATTGTAAATGGGATCGACTCCTTAATTTCTCTTTCTTCTGTCTTCTTGTTGCTGTATAGCAATGCACTGATGTCTGTGCATTGATTTTATATCCTGCCACTTTACTGAATTCCTGTATGAGTTCTAGCAGTTTGGGGAAGCACAGAAATCTTTAAAAACTTAAAAGAGGACTGAATTACCCAGAGAAGTGGAGTTGAAATGATCATTTAATATTTTCTGTAGGCCTTCTGAGCCTTGTCTTGGATAATGGGAAGAATTGGGCCAGGCAAAGGGGACGTGGAAAGTTTCTGGTAGAGAAAACAGCATGAGTAAAGGCCAAGAGATGAGTCATAGTGTCAACTGTGCAGAAAAGGGCCAGCAGCTCAGCTGAGTATTCCTGGGGGTGAAAGTGTAAAGCTAGAAAGGAAGAAGATAAGGTTAAGAGCTAGATAATGAATATGTTTCTCAAATGGCAAAGTTTTGAGTGCCCTCTCCAAAAATATTGATATTGTCAGGAGAAAGCATTTGTGTACCTCCCAGTCTGTGCTTGCCTCTTTCCCTACCCCTTTACTTAGGAAATGATTATCTCTGAGGTGCCGATTCTAGTAAGACCAATATACTCCAGTTGATCTTCTTGGAACTAGACCCAAATTACAATGAAGATACTCATCTTCCCATTCTTTCCTTCCAAAACCCCTAGATCTTAGAGAAACTGCCCATAAGTCACCTAAATGCTATCCTGGTAACTATATACATGACAATGTAGTTGATGTTACAGTGAAAATGTATTGATTACCAGATGCCAGACTATCACTGCCTTTTTAGCTCTTTCTTGGATTCCATGAAGGGAGAAATCATCTGGTCTTATTCTCTCTAGTCTTAGCTTCCCTGTAGCCTTACATTTAACAAGTACTCAACCAATCTTACCAATAGGTACTTAAAGCCAAGAATAGATTCACTTGCACTCATGGTAAATACTTATCTCATCCAGTTCATTTTGTTTTCTTCATTCGAGCTTTATTGTCTATATCTTGGACCTGGCATACCCTTTCTCACCTCAGGGATTTTACATATGTTCTTCATTTGACTGGAACATTCTGTCCTCCACCCCAGTTCCCATCCTGACCCCCTTAAAAGTTACTAGCTGCTTTTCACCTTCAGGAAAAGTCCCTATGCTTCCTTCTGTTGGCCACTCCTACACTCTGCCTTCATCTTCATGTGCCTCATCAACTGACATATTCACCGCTGTAGTCCCAGAACGTAGTCTGGTGCCAGGCACAGTGCTGGTGTGTAACAAATATTAAATAAATTTATGATTACATGACTGCTACTGAGTAAGATCTCTGTTCAATGAGCATTGTTTTTTTTCAAAGAAAAACAGAATTAGAGAAATGTCAGAAGTATAAAGACATGGGATTTTAGTTGTAATGGTTGAATTATTAATTTCAGCCTTTCAACATAAATGTACAATTGTGAAATCAGTTTTCTGGAATTTTTATTATTCAGTCAATAAAAATTGCTAAACATTACCTTGACATTTGTAGTGACATAACTGTCAAGTTATAGCTGATCTTATCTTGATACTGAACTTTTCTGACTAATTGAGTGTCTTAATTAATTTTTCTGGATTAACTACTAAATTCTTAGTCTTCATCTCTTTTTATCCAAGAGCAGAAATTAATCAAGTAGTTGTAAATTTAGTAAGCTATCTTGGTTGTAGTGAAAATAAATACCCAGTGATAGAGGACTGGTTAAATAAATGATAGTTTATGACCTTGATGAAATAGTATCTAACCATTTAAAACGGATAATTATAAACACTACCTAGGTGTATGGATATGGCTTAAAATATAATATGAATTAGAAAAAACCATCAGAACATAATATGGAAACATAAGGTAACCAGGGAAATGTAGATTAAAGGAAAATATGTAAATAATAAATACGTTAAGTTAGATGGCTTGTGAATTTGGGGAGACTTTAATTATGCCTTACATACAGATTTAAAAGGTTATATATACATTGGATGTCAATTACTGTAATCTGCATGAGTAAATATGAAAGCTTTATTAGAATATAAACTATCACATTTACATGCCGCAGTAGTAATACATTCCTTGTCAATATCTATTGCAAATTAAAACCTGTTTATTACTGAAAAATATCTCACATTTATTATAACTCTAGAAGGGAGACCTGCCTTCTGAAGTTAAAGCTTCTTGTTATATAGGAACACATTTATTTGATGCATAACAGTACTAGAAATAAAATTAAAACAGCCAAATTTCACTACTCTACCAAATCAGTTTTCATGTAACTGGTTTCCTTTTATTCTTTTTCATATGCATGTATAATTTTTACAAGTGACACTAATGTTTTTGCATTTTTTTCTTAAAAGCAAAAATATAAGGCCCTTTGAATAAGCGAAAATTAAGACCCCTTAAATTCTTGCAACACAGAGACAAACTTGAGTGTTTTCCTGACCTTCCTTTGTCCGCAGACAGTGCACTTTATAGCTTTGTATAAAAGACTGTTATCACCTGATTTCCATTTGAGTAGTAAGATGATAATTCGGAGTGCAAGGGGAACTAGGTTTAGGTGACAGCCATATCATTTAATGTCTACTTATTGTTTCTCCAGGGGAATTCTGGCCTGGGATTCAGTATTGCTGGAGGGACAGATAATCCCCACATTGGAGATGACCCTGGCATATTTATTACGAAGATTATACCGGGTGGTGCTGCAGCAGAGGATGGCAGACTCAGGTAAAGCTCTGAAACGCTAGAATTATTTGGAAAGTAAATCTGCCACATCAATGAGACATGTTTATACCTTTGGAGAATAATAATTTTACAAAGCTCTGTACTTGAAAGAAATGGCTGTCAAAGCAAGCCTTCTGTAATGACTGCAGATTTCTTATTACTTACTAAAATTCAACTAGTATTTAATTTGTGTTTGTTGACGGGCACTACGTTCAACGTTCAGTCTGGCTCTGTAAGGAGAGAGTATGCAGATAAATCTTGTGTTCCATGGGGTCTTCATTCTGGTTGGAAGGAATAATACTCAGAGCTGGTGAGCAAATAATAAAATGTATCAAAAAACAATCTTCTGTAAATAGTATTAGCAAATAAAGCAATGGTATAGATACTGTGTGTATTCATAGATTCAGCAACCATTTATAAGGGCTTTCTCCAGGAGTTTGAACAGAGAGTCTAAAAACTATTCCGTAGGAAGATTCTATTAAGATTTTCACTAACCCCATAAATCTGAACAAGAACACAGAGGGAGAAAGAACAAGTTATCCCAACAAAGAGAGAAACCAACTTGACTTGGATGAGGACCACATGTGAGGTTAAGTATGTAGATGGAGCTCAGCATAGAGTCGTAGCTGCTAGAGCCAGGGCCCCCACTCTTGAAAGAACTGAAGATTGTTTGGGGAACTAAGGGTCACACACATGGGACAATTAGTAAATAATATAAAAATCTATAAGAGATCAAAGCACCCGCTACAAGGCATTGTAGATTGGAACAGTTAGAAGAGATTTCCCTGGGGAGAAAAACATGTCCCAGTGTTCTTCTAGGGCTTCCACCCCACTGTGAATCCCCTCAGGCCATGAAGTTATATATAGAAGTGAATCAATAAATTCTGTCTGAATGAATGAATGAATGGATTGATTAATTAATTAATTAAAGGAGATGAGGTAGGTGGGTAAATTAATGAGTAAGAAGAGGGAGGCTTGCATAAGCAAAGTCCTCTAGGTAAGAATGATGTGCTTGCATGGAGCCACAGTGGAGACTGTGAACTAAGAGTCACAAATGTAAGCTCTGTAGCCTGTCTTCAGTATGCTTTTTTTCATTAAACATAAGTATGCTACTTTAGTGTTTTTCTTATAAAGCAGCCAAGGACTTTTGTTCCCTAGCCACTTGTTCTGATGCAGTGATTCCTTAGGACAGCTTGTGGAAGAGAAGCATAGATTTTTTTTTTCAGGTGCATCTGCATCTTCTATCAACATGAAAAACAGGAGTGACACTCCCACAGGAAACCCCTGCTTTTTGACAATAGAATTTTCAAACTGAATTGATGAGATTAATTTCTGAGTAAAGAAATATCCATGCTACAAGAGTAAACAATTTGAAACAGATACTGTGTAATTCGTATGAGTCACAGTGGGGACTGGGTTTGCTAGTATTGAATGCTGGAGAAGCACCATTTTCAAAATTTAGAAATAGAGTTATTGGAAGATAGCTCTGAAATCAATGGTCCACAGTCGATCTCCTCACCTCTCACCACTCTGCCTAGAAGTAGAGGAACTTCCCTCTCTTAGCAAAATTTTGGCTCTAAGTTTGGGATAGAATAGCCTTTATGTTAAACATGCTTACCTTACAGTTAAAAATGAAAAGCAGCAGTGCCACCATTATTCGCTTGCAAATCTAGGTGGCAGTCTCATGCCTATGGAGGTAAAAGGAAGTTCTACTAGAAACAGCATTCAGTAGTTGTAAAGAGGATATTCATAACGCTAACTAAAACGTATTGAACTTTTTACATGTGTGGAGCATTGTGCTAAAATAGATAGAAATAGAGATGTACGTAAACACATACAGTCTTCTAGATACTCACAACATCCCTCTATGGTAGATACTAGTATTTGGCCATAATATTAACTCATGAAATTAAGGCTTAAAGACTAAGAAGATCATCCAGTTAGCTTTGACTACATCCAAAAATTCATCCTGAATATCACTTGTGTACTCTCTAGACTCTCATTCAAGAGTAGAATCTTACGCATCATTTGGTCTCTGCCTAAAAACTCTCAAAGGTAAAGTTTTTCACAATGTTAAGGGGCACCTCTAAACATTACAAAGTTGGTTATTTTTCTGCTGAGCTACAGTTTTTTTTATTCTGACTTCTACCTGTGAATCATTACAATGGCTTCTTGGAGCCAGGGTATGGCCTAAGACTGCGTATGTGAATATTGCCTCCTAAGGTTGTACAGTGAACAACTTGGAAAACTGAACAGTGATTCTAACTCAAGCAACAAAATATACCTACTCCCCAGCCCACATTGCAGGCTTTTGCTTATGTGAAGAGAGCTATTGGGTAGGTCTCCACTTCATTTTGATAGATCCTTGCTACTACCACAGAGATTGTTTCCCACCTCACTGCTTCCTGCCATGAACAGGGATGGCCAGGAGATATTGAAGAGATCAAGAATAACAATCAGTTGAAAATCTGGCAGCATGACATTAAGTATAGGTTTTTAGAATTTGGCAATTTACCTAGTTCAAAATGTACATTTTACAGATGAGGAAACTGAAGCTCAGAAGAATGATTTATCCTGAGGCATAAATCTTTGGAGGCTCTGCTTTAACTAGGATCCAAATGTCTTGACTCAAGTAATTAGCACCATAAGGTAGTTTTGAGGGACAGTAACACCCAAGCCCACCCAAGAAGTCTTTGCTCAGTGTGACGTGAACACTGTTCAAAGATGGGCCAACAAGCTGTGAGGAGTATTTTTTATCTCACCATTAGTGCTTCAGACAGGCGAGCAGCACATTACAATGTGCTCTGGAAAGATGTAGGTTCTAAGCTCTGTATACTAATATAATTGATATTGGAAAGTTAGACTCTTTCAGTCACTGTGTTCTCCTACGTAAAATGATGATACTCATACCTACTCCATTGAGTTGTTCTGAGGATTCAGTGAGAAAACTTAGGTCCCTAGCTAATCAGTAAATATTAGCAATGTCTCCCCCATTTCCCTATCTGCTCTCTCTGCTCTCAGTGGTCTTTCCTCTGCTCTTGCCTGTTTTTCTCTTTTTCTCTATGGTTTTCTATTACCTTTCCTCTCGTCCCTTCCATCTTTCTTTCAGTCTCCTTTCAGCTGCCACATCTTTCCCTAAGCTTCCTGTTCCTTTCTGTTCATAGCCCCTTTTCTCCTGCTTATAACATGGAATTAAAGCCCATTTAGAAACAGGTATGGTACTAACTAAGGCTTTATATTTCTGTTCTTGAGCTTATAATACAGTTAGCTGAATCTGCTATGTTTCCTTCACTTAAAAAATAAGCTCACAAACTAAACATGGTTATGTTTTACTTGAAAATTTTTTTGTTCTTCCATATGAGTTAGAGACTTAAAATTTTTAAGTGTGTCTTTTCCACGATAAATTACATTTTTGAAAATTAGATAACACTAAAAATTTATAATGAAGCTGAGGCCCAGGAAAATGAGGTCATGGGTCTGCCCCCAAAAGAGTAGAAATTTGAACTCAATATTAGTGGATATATTATAATCAGATCAACAATAGTAATAGCAGAGACCAACATAGTGCTTCAATGTATTGAAGTATTCTCCTGGCACATTAACTCATCTAAAGTGTACAACAACAAGTGAGACCCACACTTTTCAATTAAAAAATCTAGGCACTGGGGTACCTCAGCCTCAGCCACTTGGTGGCTCAGTCAATTAAACGTCTGACTCTTGATTTCAGCTCAGGTCATGATTTCAGGGTGGTGAGATCAGGCCCAGCATCTGGCTGTGCATTCAGCAGGGAGTCCACTTGAGATTCTCTCTCTCCCCTCTCCCTCTGCCCCTCCCCACCTTGAAGTCTCTCTCTATATATCTCTCTTTCTAAAATAAATAAATAAATCTTAAAAAAAAAAAAAAGGAAAGAAAAAGAAAGAAAATCGAGGCACTGAGAGGTTGAGTAACTTACACAAGGTTGTTGGAGCCAGAATTTGAACCCAGGCAGTCTGACTACAATGTCCATGTCTTTACTTTCTAAGTTATGCTGGGGGAGAGCAGGGAGACAGTTAAAGACACACTGTAGTAGGCAGCATTCTAAAATGTCACTTCTCAGGATTCACACCATAATCCATAGAACCTATGACTATCATGAGATATCACTCCTGTGATTATGCTGTTATGTTATATGACACAGTTGACCTTAAGATAGGGAAAGTAGTCAAGGGAGCCTGATCTAATCGTGAATTTTAAAAGTGGAAAGTTTTCTCTGGCTGGTGGCAGAAAAGAGATTCAAAATGTGTGAAGTACTTGACCCTCTGTTGCTGGTTTGAAGACAGAGGGAAGAGGCCATGTGAGAAAGAATGAGAGTGGTCTCTAGAAGCAGAGGTTATTCAAGCAGACAGCTAACAAGGAAGCAGAGATTTCTATCCCACATCTGTAAGGAACTGAGTCCTACCATGACCACACGAGCTTAGAAGAAGACTCTAAGCCTCCAGTTAGATAACACTGTTACTCAGCTGACATCTGGATTTCAGCCTGTAAGAACCTAGGCAGAGATTCCAGCCGTACTGCACCAGACTTCTGACCTACGAAAACAGTAAGCTAATAAATGGGTGTTGTTTTAAGCTGCTAAATTTGTGGTAATTTTCTAAGGAGCAATAGAACACTAACATATACATCATTCCAGGAATTCCAAGTTCATTGTAAAAAGCCTTCCTGCATGAGCTCAATCACACTCAACATAAGGTGAGTGTGCAGGCTTAAGACACGGATGAAATGAGACGCGGTTCTCTCCCTAATGAGATTATACTCCAAAGTGCGCTCAGGTCTCAGGGGTTGCCCCAGCTGAGAGATGTAAAAGAAAGAACATACTATTTGGAGTTGGAGGACCTGGATTTCAAGTTGTATTTTCTAGCTGTGTAGCCTTGAGACTCTTTTTTAAGCTCTCTGTGCTCCAGTTCCCTCACTGGTTAAACTAGAGATAGGGGCATAGATCTCAGAAAGCTATGGTAAGGATTAAATGCAACAGTGAGCATGAGAGAGCTATATAAAATTCAAGGCCCTCAACACAGCTTTTCTGCCAAACCAGCCATTTAACTGCACGCTGAACTTAAGCCACAAGTCTGTGACAGCCAGGAAGGGATAATTATGGTAGAATTCTAAAATAACCACCAATGACCCACATCCTGTATAATCTCTTCCCCTCGAGTGTGGGAAGAACCTGTGAGTATGATGAGATATCACTTTCCTGATAATATTGTTTATGTAGCAGAAGAGATTTCACAAATGTAATTAAGAGTTAATCAAAAGAGAGATTATATTGTGTCAGCCTGACCTAATCCAGTGAGGACTTTAAAAGCCAAGAGATTGTCCTGCTGGCCTGGACAGAGCAAACTTCCATGTTGTGAGAGGCTTTACGGAGGGGACCGTGTGGCAAGTACCTGAGGGCAGCTTCTAGGAGCTGAGAGTCGTCCGCAGCCTACAGCTAGTGAGATGGAAGATTTCAGTGACACAGCTAAATTCTAACAATAGCCACATGAGCCTGGAAAAGGACCCCATGCTCCTGAAAGGAAGGACATCCAGCTGACAAACTAAACAAACAAACAAAGCAAACCTTCACACCCTGATTGCAGTCTTGTGGGACCCAAAATGTAGAACTCCACTAAGCTGTACTCAGACTCCTGACCCACTGCAGCTCTGAGATAAAAAAATGTATGTTGTTTTGAACTTTAAAATTTGTGGCAATTTATCACTCAGCAATGGAAAATGAAGATGAACACTATGGAATTCTGACTCTGAAACTCCCTTGTGGCTGAGTGCAGAGTGGCTTGCCCATTGACAGCCTCTGCCAGCCAAACCACACTCTGAACCTCAGAAACATTGAGCAGGCCTCACAGCTGGTCGCAGGCCCTTCACACACCTGGATGCAAGGGTCAGAAAGCACAATGAGAAGCAAGGGATGGACGAAGGTCAGAAACAGAGAAGAAACCAGTGCCCCAAGGGGAGAGATAGCAGAGATCTGTTTCATCTGATGGCTGGAGATGTGAGTCTAAGCTAGAGTGAGAGAGAGAGCCAGAGCTATAGAGAAAATGGGTAACGAGGGCTAAGTTAAGAGGCAATGCAAGAGAGCACATAGTGATTTAAATGAATTTCTCTGGACAATGATCTTTCCCCTATGTAACCTCTTTTTAAATAAAACTTATTGTGTATATGTGTTTGGGGATATGATAGTTGTCCTTTGCGGGGTATATATAAAATGCAGAAGAGTAGACAAAAATTAAACAAAACACAACACATTAATTTTTACACTAAGAGTCAATCACTATTAACATGTTTTGTGCATTTATTTCTGGGGTTTTTTTTTGCCATTTTTTAAATTTTTGTTTAGATCATGCTCTCTACATTTAGCATTTGTTTAACTTCACATAACCTTATTTC
Source organism: Zalophus californianus (assembly GCF_009762305.2). Taxonomy (NCBI): domain Eukaryota; kingdom Metazoa; phylum Chordata; class Mammalia; order Carnivora; family Otariidae; genus Zalophus; species Zalophus californianus. The sequence continues at coordinate 48,201,421 of NC_045605.1, forward strand.
ATAAACCTTTCCCTAGATAATTTTTTGAAATCCCCTACAACTATTTTAATTGTTGTTTAAAAACATATTTACCTTTTACATTGTTAAGAGTTTATTTTCAGTTTCTCAGCATTTTAAATAATTATTTAAATCTTTTAGAAGACATTGTTGACCCTGTTTTTCATAATTTCCCTAGATATATTTCTGGTAGTAGAATTTCAGGACCAAAAAGTATGAACATGTTAAAGAGTTTTGACACATATTGCTAAATTTCTTTCCAGAGAGACTGTACTAAATTTTACCAGCAATGTTGGAGAAGGCCTATTTTACAATATGTTGTCAGTATTGCATGCACTTACACATATATAATTTTGGGTTGTTTACCAAAATAAACAATGGTGTATTTCCTTGTTTTACTTTGCATTTGTTTGACAGCTAACAGTAAGATTGAACTTTTCAAAAATGTTACAATTTATTTGTACTTTTTCTTTTGGAAGTGGTCATTAAAATTTGGTAACATTACCTATCTTTAAAGTAAGAACATTTGGGAAAGAACATTAGGTTTTCTTCTAGAGCAAAATAGATATATTTCCATGCTTTGTAGAATGATTTTTATTTCTACTTTTGTTTCTGAACCATAAAAATGCCTTTTGTGTGGCTTCAAGTCCCTGGATTGCTGCGGACCAATATTGATCTGTCATCCTGGGGAAGAACTATCACATGACAGCCTCTGTTTGGCGATGCAACAATGACATTTTACACAACAGTGCATTTATTAAACCCATCCACAGCACAAAAGCAGCATGTAGTAGCAGGCAAAAAATATGGCTGCTTGCCAATTTCCTGACAAGTGACACAATTTAATCTCTCAGCCCTCAGCACAATAATATCTATTTCTACACAAGATGAGAAAAAAAAAGTTTTCTTTAAATCCATCGCTTCATTTGTTCTTTCCATGTCTGTTTATGGGTAAGGCTGGCTTTGTCCTTATAAAACCTAAGACAACATACATGTTGATTTCAAGCAAGAATAATATTGATCACACTGAGGTTTGAAAATATTGACCAAAGTTAAGAGGTCAGAATCGATGTTTCAACAATACAACTCCCATGTATAAACCACAGCATTGTCCTTTTGACTGTCATTTGGTAACTCACTCTCTGATTTTTTTCATTAATTCATATCCATTAACTCACTGGTGATTTTAAAATAAGGAAGTAAGGAGAAAGAGAGGAAAGGGAAGAAAAGGAGCAAAGGGAAGGAAAGAAAGAAGAAGAAAAAAATTGATCATTAGGAGTGAAAGACAACATAGAACTTGGAAATGGAGAAGACAAACCTAAACTTAATATTTTCTGGGCAAATGAAAAGCACCAGGCAGAGGAAAGAGAGCAACTTCCAAGCATCACTTATACCCAAGACAGACTTTCAGATTGTTTAAGGAAATAGAAGATTTTAAGTAAGTAAAACTGCATAAGAGATTGTTGAATTTTTAGATTACCTGTCCACATGGAGATTTCATGAGTTTGGATGATTGCAAATTAAAACCTTATGAGTCACCAAGACCAACCTATCAATTTCCATAATAACCAAATTGATTATTGCTTGAAATGACTATGATGATGCTACATTTTTCAAAGATAGAGACTCTCAGTGTCTTCAAAACCAAGTGAACTTTTCTTTCATTATTGTTTTGTGGGTAAAGCAGGACATAAATCCAACTGTTACCCTGAACAACAGCTTCATAAGAAGCAAGACATCATTTTTTAGTGCAAATGATACCAGTGCCCACCTTGGAAAGAAATATGGTGAGGGAGATCTCAGTGGACTCATTCTTATGGATTATTTCCTTTTGTGTCTGCCTACAAGAATGAAAAGGGGTGAAATGGAATAGCCCTGTGTCTTGATTTTCTCTATCAATATTATCAGCTCTGAATGTGTTGACAATCTGTTAGACAAGAAAAAAAATCACTTAGCAATTAGTTCCATGGTAACTGGTAATGATGAGTCCCCAACAATCTAGAACTACACAGGAACATTTCTAAACAAGAAGAATAATTTTAGCTACAAAATTGGTAGAATACCAGGTGTCATAGCTGGAAAGGCATGTCCAACAATTTTCCTATTTTGGTCAAGTGTTATGTAATCTAATAAGAGAAATACTTCAATTGGTTAAACAAAATAGCTTTATGACAAACATGCTTCCCCCACCCACTTTTAAACAAATTATGCCAAGACTTCTAGATATCTGCATGCAAAAGAATTAAGTTGGGCCCCTACCTCATACCACACACAAAAACTAACACTATGTCGATCACAGGAGTAAATCCTCATGAGTAACCATTGAATTAGGTGGTGGTTTCTTAATATGACAACAAAACAACAACAAAAAAAACAGATAAATTGGACTTCATCAAATTTAAAAACTTCTGTGCTTCAAAGAACATCATCAAGAAAGTTAAAAAAACAACTCACAGAATGGGAAAAATACTTGCAGTAATATATTTGATAAGGGACTTGTATCCAGAATATATAAAGAACTTTGACAAATCAAAAATAAAAAGACAGATAATCTAATTTAAAAATCAGCAAAGATCTTTGTGTTAGTTTCCTATTTCTACTGTAACATATTACCAAAAACTTAGTATCTTAAAATAACACAAATTTATTATTTATAGTTCTGAAGGTCAGTTATCCAAAATCAAACTCACTGAAATAAGCTGAAGATGTTGCTCGGAGGCTCCAGAGGATAATTGGAAGAATCCATTTTCTTGTCTTTTCCCAGCTTCTTGAGGCCAGCTGAATTCCATCGCTTTCCATCTTTTCCTCCATCTTCAAAGGGCATCAGTCCAATTTTTGCTTTTGTTGTCATATCTCTTCTTTAACTGTAACTCTACCACCTCCTTCTTCCAAGGACTCTTGTGATTACATTTGACTCACCCAGATAATCCAGGATAATCTCCCTTTCTCAAGATCCTTAACTTAATCATATCTGTAAAGTTTCTTTGATCTATAACATAATATATTCATAGGTCAGATATTAGGTCTTGAACTTTTTTATGGGGGTTAGAGAGGGATTATTTAGCCTACTGTAAATTTGAATAGATATTTCTTTAAAGAAGATATACAAATGGTGAATGACTACATAAAAATATGTTCAACATTATTCATTAGGGAAGTGCAAATCAAAACTATAATGAGATAGTAATTTATACCCAGTAGGATGGCTATAATCAAGAAGATAAATAATAACACATGTTAGCTGGTATATGGAGAAATCAGAAGCCCCATGCACTGCTGGTGAGAGAGCAAAGTGGTACAACCACTATGGGGAACAGTCTGTCAGTTCCTCAAAAGTTAACAGTTACCACATGAATGGCAATTCTACTCCAAGGTATATACCTAAAGAGAATTGAAACTTACATCCACACAAAAACATTACTTATAATAGCCATAAAATATAAACAACTCAAATATCTATTAACAGATGAATGAATAAATAAATTTGGTATGTCCATACAGTGGAATATTATTCTGTCATGAAGAGAGATGAAGAACTGATGCATGCCATATCATAGGTGAAACTTGAAAACACTGTTCTATGTGAAGGAAACCAGATACCAAAGGCCACATACTGTACAATTTTTATTCCTATGACATGTCCAGAATAGAGAAATTCACACAGGTAGAAAGTAGATTAGTGGTTGCCAGGGGCTGATAATGAACGTGGGATTTCTTTGGGACATGACGGAAATGTTCTAAAATTAGATAGTGCTAATGATTGTACAACTCTGAGGGTATACTAAAAATCAGTGAATTGTATACTTTAAAAAGCCAAATTTTAAAATATGGGAACTAAATCTCAATAAAGCTGTTATTTAAAATATCCAGTTATTCCTTTCTGGGATAAAATATTTATTATTTACAAATATGAATATTTTTTCTTCTAGTTTTAGAAAGCTCACGACTTCTTCACATTGCTGCTACCAAGTTACAGAAATAATTCATTTGAAGTTCCATCATTTAAGAAAGTTCTTTTAGGAAAAAATATATTCACCAAAGATAGAGGACCTATGGTTTAGGCTCCATGCCTGTATAGTCTCAGTAATCTTTAAAATAGGCAAATATCACACCATGCTCCCATTTCCTAGGAAAACTAACAGATATTTGACCTTGTGTCCAGGTACTAAAACATCAACACTTTAGAAAAATTATGTGACAAAGTTTTTATTTTCAAAAGCCACAAACAAATCACTAAGTGCTTTAAAATTTAGGAGGATTAATTCAGACTGAGTTTTATAAAGTTCAGTTATCCAAATATACTTTAGGAAGAAAAGAACATATTGATCCTGCCAAAGGAACAATGGAATTGGTAAGACATAGATGTGCTGGCTCATATCCCTTAAGACTGGCTTCATAAGGCTCTAAATTTTCTGATTTGATTCTAGTCCCTGCTTTATGTGTAGAGAGCAATTTCTGGTATTATTTGTAGATCTAGACTCAAACTCCCAGTTCATACTGAAAGTTAACAAGATGCACTGCTTTCGTGAAGGACAGAGACACACCTGGGGGTCTCCACCACTAACTAGCTCAGAGGCCTTGAGAATGTTACACAATCTTTTTGATCGTAGCATTTTTCTCCCTAAAATGAATATGATAGAAGTTCTTTGGGAATTTTCTGTTTCAAAGTCAAATTGTGATTATTTGACTTTTGTTGACTGAGACATTCAGAATGCTATTATAGTGGTCAGATTAAATCTGTGGCTCTGAGAAGATGCAATCTTCATTGTATTCCCAAAGCAAGGGGCTGATCACTTTAAATGCTGATAAGGTATTTGTTATTATTTATTCCTGATAGTCTCCCAAAAAGGAAGGTGTCATTTTAATATTCTGAAACTATATTTGATACTGATTTTAGCAAATAGCTGTTTGGGATCTAGACCAAAATAGAACAGTTTGGGGGCGGCTGGAAGGAGGGCAAAGCACTCAAACTAACTCCTCATTTCTAGTTCAATAGTTATTTTCAAGAATGGTTTTTCTGAACAGTTACAAATTATGTTACTTAGAAAGACCTAATAAGATGGTCAGCTTTGTGCAAGCATCAAGTCATTACAAATTGGCTTAACAGTTACATGCCAAAATCATTAAGATGTTAGAGCTGTTTAATATTCATTCAGCTCTTATGCAGGGCAGGGGATAGTAAAAGTAACAGTAAAATGAAGACTTACATGTCATCTCCTGAGTGAAGTTTCTATATGCTATGCAGTCCATGCCAGGCAACCTTTACTGGCAAGCTATCCCTCCATCCTCCCACACCCTCCACCCACCCACCTCTGCACATTGCATTTTAGTTTCCTAGGGGAGGCTGAGGTTGGGAAACCAGGTGAGAATTTAGGATGTTAGACACAGAGTTCTGTACAAGGATAGCAGCACAGGGAGAGCAGACCCCAGCTCCCAGCCCCTCACCAGCCTTTTCTCTTCTTGCTCCCAGCTCCTTGCTGCACCACAAGGAGGGTGGGGACATGCCCGTGACACTGCAGTTTGCACAGCCAAGCTTCATCTCTGCAAATAGTCATCCTTCCACCACTTTTGAGTCTAAGGTTGTGCACAAAGCCTGCACCATCAACCCTTTGGAACCTGAACTTGGGAAAGTGGTTTACACAGCAGTAAAGTGGGCTGAAGTCAGGGAATTCCAGAGTCTGTCTGTTGTGGGTGAGGGGGAGTCCACCCTAAGTGGTCATTCTCCCTAGGCATTATAGACTCCCTATGAGGAGATCTTTAGTGAACATTAATCCCTTAAAAGTTAGTTGGCAGGTACAATAAGGGAAATGTATTCATTGACTTTTGAGGCCCAGTAAAAATTAAATAAATAGGATATGTATGTTACTGGTAGAATTATTGGCTTATAGGGTTTCTCATATTAAGTTTTGCAGAATTAACTATTGTCTCCATCCCAATTTATAGAGAATAAGTTTTGCTCTGTCTTTTTTTTAAGATTTTATTTATCTGACAGAGAGAGAGCACAAGCAGCAGGAGCTGCAGAGGGGAGAGGGAGAAGCAGGCTCCTTGCTGTGCAGGGAGCCCGCCACGGGGTTTGATGCAGGGCTCCATCCCAAGACCCTGGGATCATGACCCAAACCAAAGGCAGACGCTTAACCTGACTGAGCCATGCAGGCGCCCCAGTTTTGCTTTTTCTTAATGATAACACATGTACTTGCTTTAGATGACTGAGTTATTTTCTTGATAATTGTATCTGAAGAGAAAAAACATAGAAATCTCTAAGCCACTTTAAAATGCCACCATTCTGTATGTCTGAAATCTCATGGTACTTACTCAATACTCTATCTCCTATAACATCTTACGTTGTCCTTTACCCGTAATAAACACTTGGGACTAATAAGAGCTGCTGTTTATTAAGCTTATTATATGAACTTATGAAGGCTCAAGGAGGTTAAGTTACAAGTGGCTGAGTCAAAATTGTAACCAAGTCTGATTAATTCCACAATCCATGTTCTTCCTACCACAGGACGTGACTGCAATTATCTGCAGATGAAAAACTGAACATATAGTTAAGTATCTATGAACACAGAGCCATACCAACAGCCCATGTGATAGTGTCAAAGTTAAAAAGTTCAAACCTACCTAAGTGACATCCAAATTCTTTAAGCTCTTCAGGAATTTACTGATTGGCTTGGATTGGAGGTCTAGTCACAATACAACTCTATATGAAAGAACATGATAAAGATTAAATAATTTTGTTTTTGAAGATAATGCAGTTCTCTGATTAGAAAATAATGCATGCTCATTGTAGAAAATCTGGGAAATATAGGCATTTAGAAAATAAATTAGAATCATTCATAATCCCATCATCAAAAGGATGTATTTATTATATTCCTTTATATTCAACGCATGTTTTTATATAGTTGAATTTTTTATCCTGCCTTTTTCATTTAATATCACAATATAGGCATTTCCTTACATGAAAATATATTTTGCAAACATTAGTTTAAAGTGCTTCATAGTTTCATGTCATATAGATGTAACATCACTTAACTTTTACCCTATTTTGGATATTTAAATTGTTTATTACATTGTAATGAACATCTTTGTGGAAGGGAGTTAAAAATCTGACAGATATTAGAGGAAACCAGGCTAACTATTCCTAGTTCAAGAAGTTATCACATATTACTGGATTTGAAATGTCTGCAAACTGGCTCTAGTACTCCTTATTATATTTTGTTTGTTTTGTTTTGTTTTTAAATCATAGACCAGAAGTTTTCTTTTGCATTATAGCTGAATGAATTAGCAACAATAGTTTTAACTGAGAAACACCAAGCTTCTGGTGACATACTAACATCCAGGACAGTATCAGTGTAATACTCTGAGCTAAGACAATTTACAAGTCAACCTCAGGCAAGTGACCCAGAATTAGTCAGTAAACACCCAGGATTTTGGCCCAAATCATTTTTGGTTATGCAAGTTAGTCTGGTATTTAGAACACAGACATCAGGGCCACAAATTAAAATCCACAATACCCTGTTACTAATTAAAATGCTGGTATTGTTTCCCTTCTATTCCTCCCTCCATTAACTCCTTTAAATATTATAGTCTAATTTAGTAGTAAATTACTAAAGAGAAAAGCAGGACCATTAGGGGGAAGAAAAAAAAAAAGCAATTCTTCCTTTCAGAAAACAATGAATTAAAGAAGGAATTATTAGCTTGTTCCTTTGTTTATGTCTGTACTAAAATACAAATAAACTTTAATATTCATTATCTCAGACATGTATTATTGTAAAAATACATATATTTTAGAGCTTCATTTAAAAGTACCCTATTGACTAATATGTTGTGCGGGGCATGAGAGGACCAGAGCTGCTTTATTGCCAGAAGCTCATCTCTGCATTTCCATGCTTCTGGCATTCAGATAGGGGCATTGGACATGCAAATCTGAGTCAAAAAAGGGTGTGGGCAGAACCATTTGTGTATGAATGTGGGGAATGAGAGGAGGTAGCCTCAGGACTTTCAGTGTAGTGGGGTGAGAGATCTTGAGGGGGCTGATGCCACTGTCATCAACTCCAGTGGCACTCACTGAAGTTGGGAAATTAAGTGAAGTGACAAATATAAGGAGTAAAGCAAGACTTGTGACCTGCTTGTCCTATAAGTATTTCCTGAGCATTCTGTTATGTATCAGACACTTGGAGCAGGGATAGAGCAGGAAACAAGAAAAGCAGGATGTGTGCTTTCAGGCTTCTCTCACAATGAACATAGAGTGGAAGTGAGTGCTATGACAGGAAAGTGCATGAGCTGTACATATGGCCTGACCTAGCCTAGGGGTATCCAGGGGAAACCTTGCAGAGAGGAGGTATGTAAGCTGAGATGGAAAAGGTAAGTGCTAGCCAAGAGAAAGGGGGCGGAGGAGTCCCTGGGCAGAGACAACATGTCCAAAGCCTGAAGGCAAAAAGGAGCCAGGCCACTGGGACTAGAGCTGGGGAGAGAGAGTGGACAGACACGAGATGAAAAGAATGAGTTACACATGAGAAATCAGGCAGAGACAGCCTTGATGCCATAGTAATTTGTTCTTATCCTTTGAAAAGCATCACAAAACGTTGAATGCTTTGAAGAGAGAATGGCGGAATTGAATTGTTACCTATAACGATCACCCTGATTGCTGTGGGAGTCTGGCTTGGCTGACAAGAGCACATACAGGGGAGCAACTCAGGGAGCTATTGCAATCATTCAGGTGATGACTGATAGGAGTTTGGACCAAGATGCTGACAAAAAAAACTCTGAGAAGTGGTCAGATTCTGAAATAAACTGAAGGAGTAAACTGGATAAGGCTTAGTGACTAATTGGAGTTGGTTGTGAGAAGTTGTATTCCTTCAAATAAATCAACAGTGCCTTCTCTGTCCTGGGCCCCATTTCATATGCTAGGTACACAACAGCCTTCATCCCATAAAGATTACCATCTAGTAGAATTATTGGAATGATTTTGAGGTGGGAACGAACATGAGCATTGGTAAAGACTGGTAGAGAAGCAAAACTGGAAGATAAGTTTAATAATTATCTTTTGAACAATATTAGGTTTAAGATGCCTGGGAGGAATTCCAGTGGACATATCACACAGGCAGTCAGACATAGAGTTTGGAAACTCTGAGAGATCTGGTTGGAAGCATAACTGTGAAGTCAAGGGAATTTAGAGACTTCCTTGAAAATGTATAGAATAATAAGAAATAGCCATCCAAGAAGTAACCTGCCACTTCATATGGGTTCTTCTTTGCCACTTTTCCACCTACAGTTCTTCTATTTTACAAAAGAAAGGCATATGTCTCACCCATCCCAAATTCTACTATGGCTCTATTTGCTATTTAGTACTATTTTACTACTAATTTAACAGTGTTATTTTACTTCTAGATGTAAGGGAATAATCTGAAATAGTGTTGCTCAGGATGAGGAAATCAATGACTTTAATCATTGAAGTTAATGATTAATTAATGGGTAATTAATTATTTAAGTCATGTGGTTTCCCATTCTTTGCTCTTAATGAAAATGAAAAGGAATTATAATCTGACAGATCATTAAAATAGTTTTAATGATAGATTACAGGATTTGAGGCATTTTACTTGGAAGGAATTCAAAGTTCTCTTTCCATTCCCATCTACTTGTTTTTGTGAGCAAGTTTTCTCAGCACTTAGAATTGTAGAAATGAAAAATAGGAATTCTGAATCTTATCTTATATTATCCTTAATTTATATTCATCAGTGGAAACATGAGGTAATTTTAAAATGCTTCACTTACTCCATTAAGAAATGAATCCCCAATATGGTTGCATTTTTATTGTTTTTAGATTTATACATTGAAATTTCATAATATATTTAGGTTATCTTGATCAGTCATTTACTATTAATAATTATAACTCAGTTAAAATAATTTTTAACATTTAGAGGCTTATATCACAGGAAATTTGAAAAAAAAATCATAAGATTTATATTTTTACATGCATTTTTATTTATATAAGTATGTTAGTGTGATCCCTATAAGATGTTCCAACATAGAACAGTGAAATGAAAGCAAAAGTTCAAGGGTGCCTGGGTGGCTCAGTCATTAAGCATCTGCCTTTGGCTCAGGTCATGATCCCAGGGTCCTGGGATCAAGCCCCACATCGGGCTTCCTGTTCAGCGGGAAACCTGCTTCTCCCTCTCACACTCCCCCTGCTTGTGTTCCCTCTCTCGCTGTCTCTCTCTGTCAAATAAATAAATAAAATCTTAAAAAAAAAAAGCATAGGTTCAAGGGAAAAAAAAGAAAAAATTTCCAACCCCTCCAAAAGTTCTTGTTAATTTATATTTTAAATTGGTGATCATGGATTTCAAATTGGTAAACATTTACATTCCACTATATAAATTTGAAACAATGATATAACCATTGAAAATAAAATTTTACAATTCACAATAAGCCAGAAATTAAATCCTTTGCTATTATTTAAATTTATGATGAAAAAATTAGATGTCAAAGCATGCAAAAGAGCATAGTTTTGTTTTTACTTTTGTTTTCTAAGTATAAGGATCAATAGATTGGAAGAAAACTAAAATGAGGAGGTAAAAAGGGGTGATCAGAGTGGTAGGGTCACAGAAGACAGGAGAAGAACACTTCAAGGAAGGAGTAAGCAACTGGCTTCAACATTGTCATAAGATCAACTAAGATCAGGACTAAAGAGATTGCATTGGATTTGGCCAAAACCAGATGACTTGTGAATTTAGTAGGAAAATTTTCTGTATTTTTCTTGGTAGGGGCATTGTGAGGAGACAGGATTAGAATGGGACAAAGAAAGAATGGGAAGGAAGAAATAGAGAATATATGTAAATAGCTCATTTGATAAATTTGATTTGTAAAGAGGAAGGAGGACAGTAGCCAAGAGGCAATGTCAGGCTAACGAAAAGATTTTCAAAAGATTAGAGATACCAGAACATGTTTGAATGTTCCAAGACTGGGCTAAGTAGAGAAATGGGGTTTAAGGATATAGGATATAAAGAAATTAAATGATCAGGTAAGTCCTTAAAAGAATGTGAATTGATGGACCTTTGGTATCAGAAGGGACACTTCCTCCACTGTAATAGGAAGAGAGTAGAGGACATGGACTTGCATGTAGTTAAGCATGTAATTTTGGCATAATCAGTTGAGGGATTTCTCATCAAATAGTTTATTTTTCTCTCTTGGAAGTATGAAGCAAACATATGCTGGAAGTGGTAAAAGAAAAAAAAAAGTTCAGAGATTATCATTAAAGAACAAGGGACTGCAAGCTGACCAGGTGTTTGGAGATCATGAATTTATAATGACTCTCATCATCCATTGGTTTTCTCCAGCACTTTAGTGTTCAACTGCTCTGGAAGAGGCAATGGAGGAGATGGACAGTTGGGCTCAATCAGGATTGGGGTTTTGGCAGACAATTGTAATAGAAGGACCAAGTGACAATATCATAAACAGGAGTGATAAATGGCAAGGAAATAAGACCAGCAGTCCTAAGATGAATGTATAATTTTTATTTCCATTTTCTAAAACCTTTTAAAAAATTATTTATTTATTTTAGAGCTAGAAAGAGAGCACAAGCAGGAGGGACAGAAAGAGAGGGAGAGAGAATCCCAAGCAGACGCCATGCTGAGCATGGAGCCTGACGTGGAGCTCAATCTCACCACCCGGAGATCACGACCTGAGCAGAAATCGAGAGTTGAATGCTTAACTGACTGCATCACCAAGGGGCCCCTTTATTTCCATCTTTTATCTGCTGTGTGAATTTGAGTCAGTTACTTAACTTGTCTAAGTCTCAGGTTTTCCCACTTGAAAATGTAGAATTATCTGCATAGCATATTTCTAGACTTTAAGAATAAAACAGATAATATTGTTGAAATGTTTTATAAACACTGTTTCTGGAGGTTACTACATTTGTTGTCATAGGACTCCCAGGAAATGTGTGGATTTCTTTTGGATCTCTTTCTGGTCTCCTTTATCTTCTGGAAGCTTCTCTCATCTGCTGTCCTTGTGCCTATGGTCTCCTCTAATAAATTCTTCCATGAAATGGAAAGCTGAGAACAAGTGTAAGGACTAAGCATACCATTTGCAAACATACCAATTCAACCACTAAATCAGTGAGCACTCATTTTGGTTTTATAGAATCATAGAATAGTACCAATTTCAAAATGTGTCATGAGTTTTCATCACAAAATTAATTTGAATTTATTTTATGAAATATGATTTAGCTTAAGAAGAGATGAGGGGTATGGGTATTATGAAATCACATAAACAATAACAGCTGATTATTGTAACTTAGAAAAGGTTAAAAACAGCATCACTAATCATCTACACTCAAAAATTACTACCTCTAAGCAATTCAGTGTTATCTTCTGGATAGAAAATTGCTCAGAGCCTTTGCCAGTACTAAATAATTCTGATAATTATGGGTTTAAATTTAAGAAGATCTTTGAACTAGAGCTATCAGAATTCAAATCTGGATAGCGAGATTGTATATACTTTATTGTTGACAAACCCAATCCAAGTTAGGTAGAACTACTATTTATTGATCCCTCCCTTCATTCATTAATTTATTTGTGATTCAACTATTTATTGAGTGACTTCTATGGGCTTGGCACCATCCTAGGCGTTAAAAATAAAATGGTCAACAAGACAAGGTTTCTGTTCTAAGGAACTTACATTTTTGTCTTTTGGGCAGAAAATAAATAAATATACAAAATATCACAAGTAATAAGTGCTATGAAAAGAATGAAGCAGAGTGATGTAGGATGAGTACCTGGTGGCTACTTTCGTTTAGGTGCTCAAAGTAGGCTTCTCTAAGGAGGAGGCACTTAAGGTAAGATCTTACTGACAAAAAGGAGCCAGCCAAGCCAAGGTAAAGGAAAGACTTTCAAAGTTGAAGGAATACTAAGATCAAGTACCCTAGGGCAGAGTTGAGCTAGGCACATACTAGAAAAAAAGTAGGGCCATTTTGGCTAGAATGGAGGGAACAAGAAGGAGGGAGGTAGAAGATGAGAGCATAGGAAAAGGTGGGAGCCAGGTAGGACATAGAAGACTGGTAAGAGGTTTGGATTTCATTTTACATGATATGGGAAGAGGTTGGAGGGCTTCAGCAAACAGTGAGTGACACCATCCAATTCAAATTTAAAAATCAGGTACTCTGGCTTCCATGTAGAGAATGTATTCTAAAGAACAGTAGTGACAGTGAGCCAGTATGTCCGGGTAGAAGTGTGGTGACTTGGACTAGGTGGTAGTAGTGGAGATGGAGGGAAATGGATGAGTTGGGATCTATTTTCCAAGATTGATCTTGTTGATAGATTGCAGATACAGGGTGAGGGAAGTAGGGGCAACCAGGAAAACTGAGTGGATGGTGGGGGCTCACTGTGAGGAGCTGTGTCAGCCACTGGCAATAAAAAAATAGAGACAAAATGTCTTATTTCATAGAGCTTACATTCTGGTGGAGAAAAATCTAATAGATAAGAAAATAAATGGGTGGGCCTGGGTGGCTCAGTCAATTAAGTGTCCAAGTCTTGATTTGGGCTCAGGTCATGATCTCAGGGTCATGAGACGGAGCCCTGTGTTGGGGTGCTTAAGATTCTCTCCCTCTCCCTCCTCCCCACTGTGTGCAAGTTCTTTCTCAAAAAAGGAAGGAAGGAAGGAAGGAAGGAAATGATTTTAGATAGGTATCTTACTTGTTATTGAACTATAATATGCTGAGAATTGTTTCCCTGTAACGACCAATGAATTTACTCACCATGAGATTTAATATTTATAATTTTAAGAACTTGTAAAGATGCCAACAATTTCCTCTTAAATATTTTATACATCTTATAAACTGCGGAAATCACTTATCATCAGAAAATATGTTTTTGCTCTGTGTAAGTAGAAGTGTACAGAACATCAACTGGTTCATAAGTTACTGTACACACGCCATGGGAGAACATCAAAGGACACCTCTTATATTCATGGTAAGTGAAGAACAATTCAAAATAAGTGGCAAGATTACAAGCAGTTTGCTACATAGTATACTTGAATTCTCGCTGAGGGTTCGCTTCTTCTCTTTCTATGGAAATTAAGCTCCAAAAATTATAATAATCATGAGAATAATAGATGAAAACTTGAAATTAAAACATCAATTCTGAAGTTTGGAAGACGTGTGTAAGCTAGAGCTAGTCTTGTGTTTTAAGTGATACTTATGATGTGATTTAGGGTCTTCTTGTCAATCTCCTCCTCTCCACTCCTATGTCAGGGGCCATCTGTACCTTTCTCGTTTACCACTGTGTCCTTGTGCCTACATGATACCTGGCACTATGTAGCAGATGCTCAGTAAATATTGGTGAAATGTGCATATTTGTGCATATCAGATGTATTACATCTCTAAACTAATATTTGAGATTTTATCATTGGTGATTACTTGCTTTTTTTATTTGTTTAGACCTTGCCCCCTCACTGGAATTTTTTTTTTAATAACTCATTTCTTACAGTGATTACATTTGAGTGGATTATATTTATAGAAGAGAAACAAGATGACATAAGACACAGCATTCTCATGGGACAAAGTCATTGGAGAAGATGAGGAAAAGTATGGATACTGGCAGCAAAGATATCATTGACTAACTTCCCTACTTTTAAAATTCACTCATTTATTAATCAAACATATATTCACTGCCAACTCCATGCCAGGCATGATACTAGACACTAGAGATACAAAAATGAATTTAAGATAGAATTTCTCTGAGCAAGATGGCGGAGGAGTAGGAGACCTGGATTTCCTCTGGTCTCAGGAATTCAGCTGGATAGGGATCAAACCATTCTGAACACCTATGAACGCAACAGGAGATCGAAGAAAAGAATAGCAACAACTCTCTAAACAGAAAAAGGACCACTTTCTGGAAGGTAGGACGTGCGGAGAAGTGAATCAGAGGTGATACTCGGGAGGATAGATGGCGGGGGAGGGGCCTCCATCCACCACTTCTGGCAAGTGATAGAGCCCCAGAACACAAAATCAGAACTTTTAGGAGTCGGCTCCACTGAGGGACGTCTCTCCAGGGGCTAAGCAGGGGGTGGAACCCTCGCAGGACAGTGTGGTCTCAGGACCCTCAGGGTCACAGAAAGACCAGGGGTGCCTGAGTGCAGCAGAGCTCCCAGGTATCAGAGTGGGGAAGCCGGCTGCAGAGACGGAGCCAAGAAGCGGGCTCTCAGCTCGGGGTTGCCATAAAGCGTGATCTGCGGCACAGTCGGGCCACTGCTCCTCCAGCAGATATAGGGAGACTCTCCTTCCTCCCCCTGGAGGAGTGGCATGGGAGCGCACCGCAGGGATCTGCTGGGTTTGGAGACTCCACTCGGGGTCGGGTGCCAGAGATAGAAACGCTCGGTCACAGGCCAGGTGAGCATGGAGTGTGGTCAGAGACCAGGGAGATGGGAGTGACTGACTGCTTTTTTCTGGGGGCTCACTGAGGAGTGGGGCCTCAAATTCTTGGCTCCACCGGGGCAGAGATTGGGAGGCTGCCATTTTCACTCTCATCCTCCAAAGCTGTACCTAAAGCATGCAGGGAACAAAAGCTCCCGAGAGCAAACCCGAGCAGATTGCTTAGCCTGGACCCGACAAGGGCGGGACAATTCCGCCTCAGGCAAAGACATTTGGGAAACACGGCAACGGGCCCCTCCCCCAGAAGATCAGCAAGAACAGCCAGCCAAGACCAAGTTTACCGATCAATGAGAATGGCAGAACTCCAGCGCTAGAGGAATACTGCACATAGAATTCATGGCTTTTTTACAAGGATTCTTTAGTCTTTCAAAGTTAATTTTTTTTGAACTTTTCTTTTTCCCTTTTTCAACCAACATCTTATCAATCCCTCTTTTAAAAAACATTTTTATTTTTCATTTTTAGAGTCATATTCTATCCCTTCATAGCAGTTACCCTTATTTTTGGCATATATATATATAAGTTGTTCCCTCTTTAAAATTTTAAGATAGAGTTTCTTCTAACAGGTCAAAACATACCCTGAATCTCTGGTGTATGGCTTTGTTCTAGTCTCCTGCCTGATTACATTCTCTCCCATTTTTTTTCATTTTTTTTAATCCTCCCCTTCTTTCTTTTTTCAAAAAACTTATCAATTCCTTTTATAATTTTCATCTTTACAGTCATATTCTATTCCTTCATTGTATCAACCCTTATTTTTGTACATATATAAGTTTTTTTTCTTTAAAATTTTGGGAGGTACTTTCCTCTAACAGACCAAAATAAACCCAAAATCTAGTGTGTGGCACTGATCTAAGCACCAGCTTGATCATATTTGATCATATTCTGTTTTTTTTCTTTTGTTCTGTTTTTGTTTGTTTTTATATTTATCTTTTTCTTTTTTTTTTTTGTTCTCTTTTTTCTTTCTTACCCTTTCTTTTCCCCCAGCTTCAGATCTTTTCTGCTTTGTTTAGACTATATTTTCTGGGGATGTTGTTACCATGTTAGCATTTTGTTCTCTCATTCAACTATTCTCCTCTGGACAAAATGACAGGACAGAAAAAAAATCACCTCAACAAAAACAAGAAGAGGTAGTACCGAATGCCAGGGACCTACTCAATATGGACATTAGTACGATGTCAGACCTAGAGTTCAGAATCATGATTTAAAAGATACTAGCTAGGCTTGAAAAAAGCATGGAAGTTATTAGAGAAACGCTTTCTGGAGAAATGAAAGAACTAAAATCTAACCAAGTTGAAATCAAAAAGGCTATTAATGAGGTGCAATCAAAAATAGGGGCACTAACTGCTAGGATAAATGAGGAAGAAGAGAGAATTAGTGATATAGAAGACCAAATGATGGAAAATAAAGAAGCTGAGAAAAAGAGAGATAAACAACTACTGGATCACGAAAGCACAATTCGAGACATAAGCAATACCATAAGACAAAACAATATTAGAATAATTGGGATCCCAGAAGAAGAAAGAGAGAGAGGGGCAGAAGGTATATTAGAGCAAATTATAGCAGAAAATTTCCCTAATGTGGGGAAGGAAACAGGCATCAAAATACAGGATGCACAGAGAACCCCTCTTAAAATCAATAAAAATAGGTCAACACCCTGATATCTAATAGTAAAACTTACGAGTCTCAGAGACAAAGAGAAAATCCTGAAAGCAGCTTGGGACAAAAGGTCTGTAACCTACAATGGTAGAAATATTAGATTGGCAACAGACCTATCCAGAGAGACATGGAAGGCCAGAAACGACTAGCATGATATATTCAGAGCACTAAACAAGAGAAATATGCAGCCAAGAATACTATATCCAGCTAGGCTGTCATTGAAAATAGAAGGAGAGATAAAAGGCTTCCAGGACAAACAAAAACTAACGGAATTTGCAAACACAAAACAGCCCTACAAGAAATATTGAAAGGGGTCCTCCAAGCAAAGAGAGAGCCTAAAAGCAACATAGCCCAGAAAGGAGCAAAGACAATATACAGTAACAGTCACCTCATAGGCAATACAATGGCACAAAATTCATCTTTCAATAGTTACCCTGAATGTAAATGAGCTAAATGCCCCCACCAAAAGACACAGGCTAGCAGATTGGATAAAAAACAAGACCCATCAATATCCTGTCTGCAACAAACTCATTTTAGACCCAAAGACACCCCCACATTGAAAGTGAGGGGGTGGAAAACAATTTACCATGCTAATGGACACCAAAAGAAAGCTGGGGTGGCAATCCTTACATCAGACAAATTAGATTTTAAACCAAAGACTGTAATAAGAGATGAGGAAGGACACTATATCCTACTTAAAGGGTCTATCCCACAAGAAGATCTAACAATTGTAAATATCTATGTCCCTAACATGGGAGCAGCCAATTATATAAGCCAATTAATAACAAAGCAAAGAAACACATTGACAACAATACAATAATAGTGGGGGACTTTAACACTCCCCTCACTGAAATGGACAGATCATCTTAGCAAAAGATCAACAAGGAAATAAAAACTTTAAATGACACACTGGACCAAATGGACTTCACAGACATATTCAGACATTCCATCCCAAAGCAACGGAATACACATTCTTCTCTAGTGCCCATGGAACATTCTCCAGAATAGATCACATCCTAGGTCACCAACAGGTCTCAACCAGCACCAAAAGACTGGGATCATTCCCTGCATATTTTCGGACCACAATGCTTTGAAACTAGAACTCAATCACAAAAAGAAAGTCGGAAAGAAATCATATCATGGAGGCTAAAGAGCATCGTACTAAAAAATGAATGGGTCAACCAGGAAATTAAAGAAGAGTTTAAAAAATTCATGGAAACCAATGAAAATGAAAACACAACTGTTCAAAATCTTTGGGATGCAGGAAAGTTGGTCCTAAGAGGAAAGTATATAGCAATACAAGCCTTTCTCAAGAAACAAGAAAGGTCTCAAATACACAACCTAACCCTACACCTAAAGGAACTAGAAAAAGAACAGCAGATAAAGCCTAAGCCCAGCAGGAGAAGATAAATAATAAAGATCAGAGCAGAAATCAATGAAATAGAAACCAAAAGAAGAGTAGAACAGATCAACGAAACTAGGAGCTGGTTCTTTGAAAGAATTAACAAGATTAATAAACCCCTGGCCAGACTTATCAAAAAGAAAAGAGCAATGACCCATGTCAACAAAATCATGAATGAAAGAGGAGAGATCACAACCAACACCAAAGAAATACGAACAATTATAAGAACATATTATGGGCAACTCTGTGCCAGAAATTAGATAACCTGGAAGAAATGGATGCATTCTTAGAGTTGTATCAACTACCAAAATTGACCCAGGAAGAAATAGAAAACCTGAACAGACCTATAACCACTAAGGAAATTGAAGCAGTCATCAAAAATCTCCCAAAAAAACGCCCAGGGCCAGATGGCTTCCCAGGGGAATTCTACCAAACATTTAAAGAAGAATTAATACCTATTCTTCTGAAACCATTCCAAAAACTAAAAATGGAAGGAAAACTTCCAAACTCGTTTTATGAGACCACCATTACCTTGATCGCCAAACCAAAGACCTCATCAAAAAGGTGAATGACAGACCAATATCCTTGATGAACAGGGATGCAAAAATTCTCACCAAAATACTAGCCATAGGATCCAACAGTACATTAAAAGGATTATTCACCACAACCAAGTGGGATTTATCCCTGGGCTGCAAGGCTGGTTCAACATCCGCAAATGAATCAATGTGATACAATAAATTAATAAAAGAAAGAACAAGAACCATATGATCCTCTCAATAGATGCAGAAAAAGCATTTGACATAGTACAGCATCCTTTCTTGATCAAAACTCCTCAGAGGATAGGGGTAGAGGGTACATACCTCAATATCATAACTATGAAAAACCCACAGTGAATATCATTCTCAATGGGGAAAAACTGAGAGCTTTCCCCCCAAGGTCAGGAACACGGCAGGGATGTCCACTATCACCACTGCTACTCAACATAGCATTAGAAGTCCTAGCCACAGCAATCAGACAAGAAAAAGAAATAAAAGGCATTCGAATCAGCAAAGAAGAAGTCCAACTCTCACTGTTTGCAGATGATATGATACGTTATGTGGAAAACCCAAAAGACTCCACCCCAAAACTGCTAGAACTCATACAGGAATTCAGTAAAGTGGCAGGATATAAAATCAATGCACAGAAATCAGTGGCATTCCTATACACCAATAACAAGATGGAAGAAGGAGAAATTAAGGAGTCGATCCCATTTACAATTGCACCGAAAACCATAAGATACCTAGGAATAAATCTAACCAAAGGGGCAAAGGATCTGTACTCAGAAAACTATAAAATACTCATGAAAGAAATTGAGGAAGACACAAAGAAATGGAAAAATGTTCCATGCTCATGGATTGGAAGAACAAATATTGTGAAGATGTCAATGCTACCTAGAGCAATGTACACATTCAATGCAATCCCTATCAAAATACCATCCACTTTTTTCAAAGAAATGGAATAAATAATCCTAAAATTTGTATGGAACCAGAAAAGACCCAGAATAGCCAGAGGAATGTTGAGAAAGAAAAGCAAAGCTGGCAGCATCAAAATTCTGGACTTCCAGCTCTATTACAAAGCTGTCATCAAGACAGTATAGTACTGGCACAAAAACCAACACCTAGATCAATGGAACAGAATAGAGATCCCAGAAATGTACCCTCAACTCTTTGGTCAACTAATCTTTGTGAAAGCATAAAAGAATCTCCAATGGAAAAAAGACAGTCTCTTCAACAAACAGTGTTGGGAAAATTGGACATCCACACGCAGAAGTATGAAACTGGACCATTTCCTTACACCACACACAAAAATAGACTAAAAATGGTTGAAAGACCTAAATGTGAGACAGGAGTCCATCCAAATCCTAAAACAGAACACAGGCAGCAACCTCTTCGACCTCAGCCGCAGCAACTTCTTCCTAGAAACATCGCCAAAGGCAAGGGAAGCAAGGACAAAAATGAACTATTGGGACTTCATCAAGATAAAAAGCTTTTGCACAGCAAAAGAAACAGTCAACAAAACCAAAAGACAACTGACACAATGGGAGAAGATATTTGCAAATGGCATACCAGATAATGGGCTAGTAACCAAAATCTATAAAGAACTTATCAAACTCAACACCCAAAGAACAAATGATCCAATCAAGAAATGGGCAGTAGAAATGAATAGACATTTTTCCAAAGAAGACATCCAAATGGCCAACAGACATGTGAAAAAGTGCTCAACATCGCTCGGCATCAGGAAAATCCAAATCAAAACCTCAATGAGATATCACCTCACACCAGTCAGAATGGTTAAAATTAACCAGTCAGGAAACGACAGATGTTGGCAGGGATGTGGAGAAAGGGGAACCCTCCTACACTGTTGGTGGGAATGCAAGCTTGTGCAACCACTCTGGAAAACAGTATGGAGGTTCCTCAAACAGTTGAAAATAGAGCTACCCTACAATCCAGCAATTGCCCCACTGGGTATTTACCCCAAAGATCCAAATGTAGGGATCCAAAGGGGTACATGCACCCCGATGTTTATAGCAGCAATGTCCACAATAGCCAAACTGTGGAAAGAGCCAAGATGTCCATTGACAGATGAATGGATAAAGAAGAAGTGGTGTGTATATATATATATATATATATATATATATATATATATATATATATATATATATAATGGAATATTATGCAGCCATCAAAAGAAATGAGATCTTGCCATGCAACGACTTGGATGGAACTGGAGGGTATTATGCTGAGCGAAATAAGTCAATCAGAGAAAGACATGTATCATATGACCTCACTGATATGAGGAATTCTTAATCTCAGGAAACAAAATGAGGGTTGCTGGATTGGGGGTTGGTGGGCGGGATGGGGTGACTGGGTGGTCGACACTGGGGAGGGTATGTGCTATGGTGAGCGCTGTTAATTGTGCAAGACTGTTGAATCACAGATCTGTACCTCTGAAACAAATATTGCAATATATCTTAAGGAAAAAAAAAGAAGATAGCAGGAGGGAAAGAATAAAGGGGGGGAAATCGGAGGGGGCAATGAACCATGAGAGACTATGGACTCTGAAAAACAAACTGAGGGTTCTAGAGGGGAGGGGGGTGGGAGGATGGATTAGCCTGGTGATGGGTATTAAAGAGGGCATGTTCTGCATGGAGCACTGGGTGTTATGCCCAAACAATGAATCATGGAACCCTACATCAAAAACTAATGATGTAATGTATGGTGATTAACATAACAACAAAAAATTTTTTAAAAAGATAGAATTTCTCTTCTCAAGTGACTCATGATTTATAGGCAGAGATAAAAGTTTAAACAAAACATTTCCTCCTTTTCCTTACCTCCCACATTCAATCCACTAGCATATCTAGTAGGTTCGAATTAGCCCTCTCCTGCTTCCCTTTTCTCTATCTAATTGCCTCTGCCACTGGTTTAACCCAGGCCACCATATCTTTTATCAGATTATACAATAGCCTCTAACAACAATCCTTGCTTTCTTCTACCCTAACTCCACCTCCAGAATCTAATCAAGTCTCCCTATCTCCACACTGTACCTAGAGAGATTATTCTAAAACACTATTCTAGGGGTGCCTGGTTGGCTCAGTCAGTTAAGTGACTGCCTTCGACTCAGGTCATGAAACCCAGGCTCTCCACTCAGAGGCAAATCTACTTCTCCCTCTCCCTCTGTGATCTCTCTTGTTTTCACTCTCTGTCAAATAAATAAATAAAATCTTAAGAAAAATTAAAACACTATTCTAGCTAAATACTACAATGGCTTTCCATTGCCTGTAGGTAGGTTCAAGTCCAGTTCCTTAGCAGGCCTGACAAGGCCTGCAAGACTTGATCTGTGCTTCTCACCTCACCAGCCACTAAGCTATCCCAGGAACACTTCTCTCTCTGTTCATCAGGCCAACTTCTTTTTGTTGCCATATATCCTATATTGCTCTTGCCATAGCACTTAAAATACTGAAATTTAATATTTTGTTTTTCTAACTTCCCTGTTAAATCATAAAGCTACTTCCTTGTTAAATCATAAATCTACTTCAGGATAACCTTACCTAACCTTACACTAAAGGATGGGTAAGGTTCTCAGATGAATGTAGAGGCTGGAGGTGGCTATTCAGGAAGAGGGACAGTCCTAGACTATGAACTTGCATGATGTTTGAAGAAACTGTTAATGACATAGCAAGAGACAGGGCTGAGAGTGTGAATCACAACCAGATTGTAGAAAGACCTGTTTATTATGTGAAGGTCTTTGGGCTTTATCCAAAAAGGATTCAATTTATGTTCCACAGAGCCCCATGAGTAGACCCTGGTCCATAGGAAGCCTTTATATAAATTAGAAAAAGATAGCCACTTCAGCAGACCCAGATCAGCACCAGGGCATTTGGCTTGGAGAAAGGGCTTGCCTTGGATTTCTTTCAGTACTCACTAGCTCAGTCATATGCAGTGCCCTGTTTCTGGATCCCTTGGAGCCTTCTGAGAGGTCACAAATGAGGGCCTTCCATCAAGGTGCACTGTGATACCTTTCCTTCCCCAATGCAGAAATTACAGAAACTCTGCTTTTTTTATATACAGTTATACATTATATGGCTTCTGAGTAAGATTTCATTTGAAGAAAGAGCTTCTTAGATTTTCAAAATCTTTGAAAATCTGTAGGCAGTGGAGAGCAATTAGACTTAAATAGAAGAATAAAGCAATCAGGTTTATTTTCAATAATACCATTCTGGCAATAAACTGGAAGATGGATTATAGAGAGCAAAGCTGGCAAGAAGACTGGCAAGAAGTTGATTTCCCATACCCCCCCGCCCCCGAATCTAGGTGATTAACAATAAGAGCCAGATCTTAGATAGGATAAGTGAAAATAAAGAGAAAACCTTAAACAAACAAACAAAAAGTGACAGATTGGATGTGTGGTTGAGAAAGCAGAACTTCCCACTTTGGGTGAAGGAATAATTTACCTTGATAGAGAATAAAAAATAACATACAGAGTTGTTCACTGGGAACAGATGAGGATAATTTGGCATTCCTCTCCATTTGAGATGCACTCCAGACTTCCAAAGAGAGATAGATGCCAGGATAAGCTGACCTTGAACTTAGATTTATGGAACACCAGAGCCAGAAGAGAATTTTAACATCACTGAACCCAATTTAAGAACAAAAGCAGGGGGAAAAAAATGACTTATTTAACTGGAAAGGGGCAGAACCAGGATTAGAATTCACATCTGGTTTATATCTCAGTATTCTTCCCAGAATACCATGTTCCTTGTAGTTCTCAACTTTTCACTGAAATTGTCATCAATATCATTAAGCCACATTTAACTAGAATGAGAAGACGTATAATTATGAAGTTCATATTATGTTGATTCATATCAACTTCTGGGATTGGAACAGGTTTGAGTAGAGGAAAACAGAAAATCAAATCCAACATTTTAAAATATATTTCTTAATGTGTATACTTACTCACTTTTAGGTTCTGTGGGGGTACCAAGTCAATCTATACCTTTTTGATGAGAATCTACCATGTATTTACAGTTTATGCAATATGAGCAGTGAGGATTTGAGTGACTGGGAAATATTTTATGAAGCTATGGATTATGAGCTTGTCCTGGAATGAGGCTGGTCTCGATTAGGGCTTTGCAAGACACCATGAAATAAAATGCAGAGGCGGGAATGAGCTCATATTCTCAGGACAATGATAATATGAATTAGCTAGAACAGGGGTTTGAAAGGGGTCAGATTTAGAGTCCCTTCAATGATGTTTATTCATTTGTAAGTGACAACCTCGTGCCAGACATTAGTAATGCAAGACAAACAGTTTTTATTTTATATAGGTTAAGTAACTCTTGATGAATGTTGAGGGAGAGGAAATGATGATAGAGTTGCTTTAGGAAGCTGAAGCTGGGCTTGTGCGTCAGGATGAAGTGGAGTGGGGCGACTTAACCTGGCAGTCAGGAAAACCAGCTAGGAAGCTACTGCACTGATCCAGATGGGAGGTACCAGGACCTCATTTCATGAAAATTGACATGCAGTTCTGTCTGCAGACAGAGTATTCATCTGGGCTAAGTAATCTCCAATCCTATGATTTTTTTCCCTTTGAAATTCCCATTTCATGCCTCTTTTCCATGTTTACCCACTGTTACCTGGCTCAAGATTTGTTGCTGGCCTCCCTGCTTCTCTGGGAAAGTGCCGAAAGACCAATTACTGATGCTGAAATAGCCAATTTCTTCCCCCATTGTGGAAAGCTGTGATCTTTCCCAGATGACAGCTGCAGAGAATCCTGCAAACATTTTATATAAGGGAAATGAAGTGGCAAATAGAAACAGTACATTCACTGTAGGGGATGGCTTCTATGGATCATAAACCCGAGTTATTTTCACCCAGAATTAGAGACAAGAGCAGAAGCCCTCTTTTTAAAATGTAGACTGAAGTGGCCATCATTTGGTCTTTGCTGAACGAAAAGTCAGGAAAAGAGTGACAAAACGAGTGCTGGAAAATGGCCTGCATATTGCGCAGCCTCACACAGTGTGGCAGCTGAGGTCTCCCATTCCAAAATGCCTTTAGAGACCTCATTATAATGAAAAGCTGCAACACTGAGGGGATTGGCTCTAGAGTCAGCTCAGGACTTTTATCACAGTCTATTTGGTCTACATAAGACTGAGCATTCCTGTTCATTTTAGAATGAACCAGATATGAGCCAAGTGAGTAACCCTTCAATATGTAGCACAGTGGTTTTCAGAGTATGGTCCCAGACCAGCATGGCCAACATCACCCAGAAATTTGTTAGAAACATAAATCCTCTCTCCTGCTCCAGACCTAATGAATCACAGACTCGGAGTGGAGCGCAGCAATCTCTGGTTTCGCAAGCTCTCTAAGTAATGCATGCTAAAGTTTAAGAATCATTGATCTAGGTTTTGTTATTTGGCTTGGCTTTACTATTTGCATACTGTTTACTATATGATTCTTGTCCCCATTGATTGTTACTCAGTAGTTGGGATTGGCCCTTAAATAAGTCCCAAAATTATTTTTAATCAGAGAAATGTGGATAGTAGAGTGAATGAGCTTTGAGACTATCTAGACATTACTTACTGTCATTATAAACCTCTTTGTGTTTCAGTCTGTTGCAAAATATATAAGTGTATATATAAGCATAGTTCAGTGATTTTATAAATACTGTATTTTTAAATACAGGACACCCAGTTAAATTTGAACATAAAACAAACACAAACAAACATTTAGTATGTTTCAGACATGTTATAGAACGTACTTATACTAAGAAAAGTGTTTTTCTGAATAATTATTATTAGTGTTTATTTAAAGAGTTTATCTTTTTATCAGAGAGAAAGAGAGAGAGCACAAGCAGGGGGAGTGGCAGGCAGGGGGAGAAGCAGGCTCCCTGCCAAGCACGGAGCCCAATGTGGGACTCGATCCCAGGACCCTGGGATCATGACCCAAGCCGAAGGCAGCCGCTTAACCGACTGAGCCACCCAGGCATCCCTATTATTAGTGTTTATTTGAAAGACAAATTTAACCTGGTATCTTATACTTTTTATTTGCTAAATCTGCTAACCCTATTAATATTACCCACTGGCTACCTTGCAGTGGGACACTGGAAAGCCAGTTGAGCCAGGGATGACTTCCCAGAAGACAAGATGAACTTGAGTTAAGTATTAAAAAGAAAATAGGAAATAACTAGAGGAGATAATGCATGTTAAGCGCTGGTCACAAAGTCTGTCTATATTTGTTATAAATTTTTGTTGGCAAGTAATGGAGATCTTAATCAAAAAGGGGAATGAATTAGAAGGACACTTGCAGTATCTTCTCAAATTCCAGGATGAATTGGACAACTAAGCCCTGGGAAGGACACCAATGGACAGAAGCATTGTGGGGAGCCCAGGAGGATCCCTCAAACTGTCTAAAGCCCTTGCTTCTTTCCATATATCTGTTTTATTCCCTATCTTCTTACCGATAAACTTTTGCCATTTCAGTCAGCATGGAAGAAAATGGCCACCAGGGTTAAACTCTCAGGCTACTATTTCTGTTCAGACAGAATCTCTGAACTTCATGGTTTCAATTCCAAATTCCTCAGAACAGGGACTGGCCAGACCTGACAAGTGACCCATGATACACCGCATGAACTTAACACACCTCCTGCAACCCTGTGGATATTTGTTGGAGAAAAAGTCCTGGTACATATTACCACATTGGCACATGTTTGATGCTTCCTAAACATTAATCCTTTCCTTTTCTGGAAAACTGTTAAAATAAACAGATTTTGATTCTTTTGTTCTCAGTTTTAATGGAGTAATAGCACCTAATGAGATCGGTGTACTAAGTGAATTTTTAAGGTGAGAATTTTCAAAAAGGAGGAAACTTAGTTGGAGTTTTAAAATTCCCAGGGAGCACTCCCATGAGCTTCATGAGAGGATGCAGGAGGAGAGCAGACAGACATAACTAAGTAAATTCCAAAAGGTCATAATGATTTAAAGTCATTCAAGTCAGCTCCTGTGGGTATATGTGTGTGTGTGTGTGTGTGTGTGTGTGTGTGTGTATTGTATTTTTTTTTCCTTTTTGCTGGCATAAAGCTCCTGTCTTTTTTTAAGTAAAGTTTTGAGGGGTTGTTGTTGTTGTTGTTGTTCTCAACTTACCTCTAATGACTCTAGGAATAAAAGAAAAATAAGACCTTTTTGCTACCTTAACCTTCAAAGATTTTCTGGTTTCATTGTATTTTACATAAAATCTATGGAGTCATTCCTTTTAAACAGATTCTGATTTTAAGTGATCAATTGCTCTCTTTAAGTGCAGGCAGTATAGTTCCCCAACCAGTGTTCTCCATTTGATAGTGTATTATTGCATTTCCTTCAACACATTAAACATGGATCAGGTTCCTCCATGATGTGGACCTTTGGTCTGTAATTAATTTACCTATTTGACCAAAGAGGGTAATACTGAGTGGAGACAATAAAGGACAAGCTAACTCGGTAATACCCCTTAAAAGCCAATAGCTTTTAAGTTAAGTTTCAGACCCAGTGACCTAAAACATACTCCGAATCAAGACTTGAGAGGGTCTGCAGATGACTGGGTACTGTGAGATGTGTGGAGTGGGGCAAGGACAGAGAGGCATGAGTTGGTGAGAAATCTGCCAAGTGCTGATCTTTAGAAGCTTTCACCAAGGTTGCCATAAAGATACAGGTTGTATCGAAACAACTGACTTTTCTTGCGGGCAGTAGAGGGGGAAAATTAAAGGGGAATTACAACACTTCATAAAAATAAAACTTACAGAAAGCTCTCTTTTTACGTTTTTCTTCCCCCAAGCCCCATTCATCTTATTTCTTTTTCCCTTTCTTTTCATAGAAACGGTCAGAAACCCTTTCATTATCTTGATGGTAGCTCTCTTCCTTTCTCTCCCTTTTGTATCTTCTTTCTGTAGTCACTTCTTATCTTTCTTGGGCAAATCACTTACCCCTTTTTTATGACTATAATACTTCACCATTGTCTGGCACTGTACTAAGTACTTCACATGCATTATCTCATCTGATCCATGCAGCAATCTTATCCCTGTTTCCAGATGAAGAAACTGAGACTCTGGGATGTCATGTGACTTGCCTCAAGCCACATAGCTCCTAAGTTTCAGAGCTGGGCCAAAATCCCAGGTGGATTGGGTGTGCCAGGGGTCCCAGGCCTGTGTTCTTAGATTCTCAGCTCTGACATATGTCCATTATAGAACCTGGCATGAAACACAAAAGCAAAAATATGCTTTTTAAACCACCTGTAATCTCTACAACCACAAAGAACTAGAACTGAAACTTGGTTATCTTTCCTTTCAGTTATTTTAAATGCATAACGAACAGGAATGTTTACATTGTAACACCAGCATTTGGTGATCATTTTTAGTGAACTGACAGCCTTAAAAAATGTATAAAATCACAAAACTTATTTTCCAACAGAAAATACTTTAATACCTATGGAAGAGTCGATATTACATGTGATTTTAAAATATATCTTCAAAGTGGAACAAATAATTTGTCAGGTATTATTTGACTTTTCAGTGATACTATATCATGTTCCAGAATACATACTCGTTTAATGCAAAATTTAGGTGTGATTCTGCCGACATGTTAATGATAAAATATCCTTTTTATTTCTAAGACACTTTCTGCAAGGAGATATACCAGAATTCTAAAGAAAATGAGACAAGAAAAAGATTTAAATTAGCCTTTTAATCTCTTGGATAGTTCTGTTTCACAAAATGAATATTGTAGACTTAAAACAGCAAGCACTGAAAAAATGAAACCATCAGTTTAATTGCATGGCTAGAGGAGGAGATGTTTATATAAATGTATTTAATACATATCAGGAATGTGATAGACTGTCCTTTCTATTGGGACAAAGTATTACTTGAGTCTGAAGCTAGTGATATATTTAAATGTTTCAAAATGAATGTACTGGTGGCTTTACTCGCAAAAGTTATCTACTAGTACTGAAAGCAAATTAATTTTAAATAACCATGACCCTCTAGCCAGATGCTATTTCAAGTGAGTGGGAGGAAGGGAAGTTGAGTGCCCTACTTTGGCATGATATTCTTTCCTTTATATTTTGAGAATTTGAATATATAAACTCTTCCTTTCACATCTCTATTGTTTTTTTAATTTAACATTTTTTTATTTTCTTATGTTAATCACCCTAGTCCATAGTCTCTCATGGGTCATCTCCCACTGCGATTAACCACCCTTCATTTTTCCCTTCCTACTATCTTCTTTTTTTTTTTTAACATATAGTGTATTATTTGTTTCAGAGATACAGGTCTGTGATTCAACAGTCTTATACAATTCACAGCGCTCACCATAGCACATACCCTCCCCAATGTCTATCACCCAGCCACCCCATCCCTCCCAACTCCCACCACTCCAGCAACTCAGAGTTTGTTTCCTGAGCTTAAGAATTCCTCATAACAGTGAGGTCATATGATACATGTCTTTCTCTGATTAACTTATTTCGCTCAGCATAATACCCTTCAGTTCTATCCACATCGTTGCAAATGGCAAGATTTCATTCCTTTTGATGGGTACATAAATTTCCATTGTATATATATACCACTTCTTTATCCATTCACCTGCCGATGGACATCTTGGCTCTTTCCACAGTTTGGCTGTTGTGGACATTGCTGCTATAAACATCGGGGTGCACGTACTCCTTTGGATCCCTACATTTGTATCTTTGGAGTAAATACACAGTAGTGCAATTGCTGGATCGAATGGTAGCTCTATTTTCAACTTTTTGAAGAACTTCCATACCTTTTTCCAGAGTGGTTGCACCAGCTTGCATTCCCACCAACAGTGTAGGAGGGTTCCCCTTTCTCTGCATCCCGCCAACATCTGTCGTTTCCTGACTGGTTAATTTTAGCCATTCTGACTGGTGTGAGGTGGTATCTCATTGAGGTTTTGATTTGGATTACCCTGATACCGAGCGATGTTGAGCACTTTTTCATGTGTCTGTTGGCCATTTGGATGTCTTCTTTGGAAAAATGTCTGTTCATGTCTTCTGCCCATTTCTTGATTGGATCATTTGTTCTTTAGATGTTGAGTTTGATAAGTTCTTTATAGATTTTGGATACTAGCCCTTTATCTGATATGTCATTTGCAAATATCTTCTCCCATTCTGTCAGTTGTCTTTTGGTTTTGTGGACTGTTTCTTTTGCTGTGCAAAAGCTTTTTATCTTGATGAAATCCCAATAGTTCATTTTTGCCCTTGCTTCCCTTGCCTTTGGCAATGTTTCTAGGAAGAAGTTGCTGTGGCTGAGGTCGAAGAGGTTGCTGCCTGTGTTCTCCTTTAGGATTTGGATGGACTCCTGTCTCACATTTAGGTCTTTCAACCATTTTTAGTCTATTTTTGTGTGTGGTGTAAGGAAATGGTCCAGTTTCATTCTTCTGCATGTGGCTGTCCAATTTTCCTAACAGCACTTATTGAAGAGACTGTCTTTATTCCAATTGACATTCTTTCCTACTTTGTCGAAGATTAGTTGACCATAGAGTTGAGGGTCCTTTTCAGGGCTCTCTATTCTGTTCCATTGATCTATGTCTCTGTTTTTGTGCCAGTACCATACTGGCTTGATGATTTGTGATGCCACCAGCTTCGCTTTTCTTTTTCAACATTCCTCTGGCTATTCAGGGTCTTTCCTGGTTCCATACAAATTTTAGAATTATTTGTTCCATTTCTTTGAAAAAAGTAGATGGTATTTTGATGGGGATTTCATTGAATGTGTACATTGCTCTAGGTAACATTGACATCTTCACAATATTTGTTCTTCCAATCCATGAGCATGGAACATTTTTCCATTTCTTTGTGTCTTCCTCAATTTCTTTCATGAGTATTTTATAGTTTTCTGAGTACAGATCCTTTGCCCCTTTGGTTAGATTTATTCCTAGGTATCTTACGGTTTTGGGTGCAATTGTAAATGGGATCAACTCCTTAATTTCTCTTTCTTCTGTCTTGTTATTGGTGTATAGGAATGCCACTGATTTCTGTGCATTGATTTTATATCCTGCCACTTTACTGAATTCCTGTATGAGTTCTAGCAGTTTTGGGGTGGAGTCTTTTGGGTTTTCCACATAACGTATCATATCATCTGCAAACAGTGAGAGTTGGACTTCTTCTTTGCTGATTCGAATGCCTTTTATTTCTTTTTCTTGTCTGATTGCTGTGGCTAGGACTTCTAATGCTATGTTGAGTAGCAGTGGTGATAGTGGACATCCCTGCTGTGTTCCTGACCTTAGGGGGAAAGCTCTCAGGTTTTCCCCATTGAGAATGATATTCGCTGTGGGTTTTCATAGATGGCCTTCATGATATTGAGGTATGTACCCTCTATCCCTATCCTCTGAGGAGTTTTGATCAAGAAAGGATGCTGTACTTTGTCAAATGCTTTTTCTGCATCTATTGAGAGGATCATATGGTTCTTGTTCTTTTATTAATGTATTGTATCACATTGATTGATTTGCGGATGTTGAACCATCCTTGCAGCCCAGGGATAAATCCCACTTGGTCGTGGTGAATAATCCTTTTAATGTACTGTTGGATCCTATTGGCTAGTATTTTGGTGAGAATTTTTGCATCCATGTTCATCAAGGATATTGGTCTGTAATTCTCCTTCTTGAGGGGGTCTTTGTCTGCTTTTGGAATCAAGGTAATGGTAGCCTCATAAAACGAGTTTGGAAATTTTCCTTCCATATTTAGTTTTTTTTTTTTTAAAGATTTTATTTATTTATTTGACAGAGAGACACAGCGAGAGCAGGAACACAAGCAGGGGGAGTGGGAGAGGGAGAAGCAGGTTTCCAGGTGAGCAGGAAGCCTGATGTGGGACTTGATCCCAGGACCCTGGGATCATGACCTGAACCGAAGGCAGACGCTTAACGACTGAGCCACCCAGGCGCCCCATATTTAGTTTTTGGAACAGTTTCAGAAGAATAGGTATTAATTCTTCTTTAAATGTCTGATAGAATTCCCCTGGGAAGCCATCTGGCCCTGGGCGTTTGTTTTTTGGGAGATTTTTGATGACTGCTTCAATTTCCTTAGTGGTTATAGGAAAAACCTCTTCAGGTTCCTTATATATAACCACTTTTCCTTAGTGGTTATAGGAAAAACCTGTTCAGGTTTTCTATTTCTTCCTGGTTCAGTTTTGGTAGTTGATAACATCTCTAGGAATGCATCCATTCCTTCCAGATTATCTAATTTGCTGGCATAGAGTTGCTCATAATATGTTCTTATAATTGTTTGTATTTCTTTGGTGTTGGTTGTGATCTCTCCTCTTTCATTCATGATTTTGTTGACATGGGTCATTGCTCTTTTCTTTTTGATAAGTCTGGCCAGGGGTTTATCAATCTTGTTAATTCTTTCAAAGAACCAGCTCCTAGTTTCGTTGATCTGTTCTACTCTTCTTTTGGTTTCTATTTCATTGATTTCTGCTCTGATCTTTATTATTTCTCTTCTCCCACTGGGTTCTAGGCTTTATTTGCTTTTCTCTCTCCAGCTCCTTTAGGTGTAGGGTTAGGTTGTGTATTTGAGACCTTTCTTGTTTCTTGAGAAAGGCTTGTATTGCTATATACTTTCCTCTTAGGACCGCCTTTGCTGCATCCCATAGATTTTGAACAGTTGTGTTTTCATTTTCATTGGGTTCCATGAATCTTTTAAATTCTTCTTTAATTTCCTGGTTGACCCATTCATTCTTTTGTAGGATGCTCTTTATCCTCCATGATTTGAGTTCTTTCAGACTTTCCTTTTGTGATTGAGTTCTAGTTTCAAAGAATTGTGGTCTGAAAATATGCAGGGAATATTTTCCAGTCTTTTGGTACCAGTTGAGACCTGACTGGTGGCCTAGGATGTGATCTATTCTGGAGAATGTTCCATGGGCACTAGAGAAGAACGTGTATTCCATTGCTTTGGGATGGAATGTTCTGAATATGTCTGTGAAGTCCATTTGGTCCAGTGTGTCATTTAAAGTCTTTATTTCCTTGTTGATCTTTTGCTTAGATGATCTGTCCATTTCAGTCAGGGGGGTGTTAAAGTCCCCCACTATTATTGTATTGTTGTTGATGTGTTTCTTTGCTTTTGTTATTAATTGGCTTATGTAATTGGCTGCTCCCATGTTAGGGGCATAGATATTTACAATTGTTAGATCTTCTTGTTGGATAGACCCTTTAAGTAGGATATAGTGTCCTTCTTCAACTCTTATTACAGTCTTTGGTTTAAAATCTAATTTGTCTGATGTAAGGATTGCCACCCCAGCTGTCTTTTGGTATCCATTAGCATGGTAAGTTGTTTTCCACCCCCTCACTTTCAATCTGGAGGTGTCTTTGGGTCCAAAATGAGTCTCTTGCAGACGGCATATTGATGGGTCTTGTTTTTTTATCCAATCTGCTAGCCTGTGTCTTTTGGTGGGGGCATTTAGCCCATTTACATTCAGGGTAACTATTGAAAGATATGAATTTAGTGCTATTGTATTGCCTGTAAGGTGACTGTTACTGTATATTGTCTGTGTTCCTTTCTGGGCTATGTTGCTTTTAGGCTCTCTCTTTGCTTAGAGGACCCCTTTCCATATTTCTTGTAGGGCTGTTTTTGTGTTTGCAAATTCCGTTAGTTTTTGTTTGTCCCGGAAACTTTTTATCTCTCCTTCTATTTTCAATGACAGCCTAGCTGGATATAGTATTTTTGGCTGCATATTTTTCTTGTTTAGTGCTCTGAATATATCATGCCAGTCCTTTCTGGCCTGCCAGGTCTCTGTGGATAGGTCTGTTGCCAATCTAATGTGTCTACCATTGTAGGTTACAGACTTCTTGTCCCAAGCTGCTTTCAGGATTTTCTCTTTGTCTCTGAGACTCATAAGTTTTACTACTAGATGTTGGGCTCTTACCCTATTTTTATTGATTTTGAGGGGTTTCTCTGTGCCTCCTGGATTTTGATGCCTGTTTCCTTTCCCACATTTGGGAAGTTCTCTGCTATAATTTGCTCTAATATACCTTCAGCCCCTCTCTCTCTTTCTTCTTCTGGGATCCCAATTATTCTAATGTTGTTTCGTCTTATGGCATCACTTATCTCTCGAATTCTGCCCTCGTGATCCAGTAGTTGTTTATCTGTCTTTTTCTCAGCTTCTTTATTTTCCATCATTTGGTCTTCTGTATCCCTAATTCTCTCTTCTGACTCATTTATCCTAGCAGTTAGAGCCTCCATTTTTGATTGCACCTCATTAATAGCCCCTTTGATTTT
This sequence comes from Zalophus californianus, assembly GCF_009762305.2. Lineage (NCBI taxonomy): Eukaryota > Metazoa > Chordata > Mammalia > Carnivora > Otariidae > Zalophus > Zalophus californianus. The sequence continues at coordinate 48,235,688 of NC_045605.1, forward strand.
GGCTTGGTTAGATTTTAGTTCTTTTATTTCTCCAGGAAGGGTTTCTCTAATAACTTCTATGCTTTATTCAAGCCTAGCTAGTATCGTTAAAATCATGATTCTGAACTCTAGGTCCAACATCTTACTAAATGTCCATATTGATTAGGTCCCTGGCAGTCGGTACTGCCTCTTGTTCTTTCTGTTGAGGTGATTTTTTCCGTGTTGTCATTTTGTCCAGAGGAGAATAGATGAATGAGAGAACAAAATGCTAACAGGGTAACAACGACCCCAGACAAATATACACTAAACAAATCAGAATAGACCTGAAACCAGGGGGAAGGAATGCGAAAGAAAGAAAAAGGAGAAAAAAAAAAGAGAAAAAAAAAGATAAAAACAAACAACAACAACAAAAAACAGAATTTGATCAAATATGATCAGGCTGGTGCATAGATCAGTGCCACACACTAGATTTGGGGCGTATTTTGGTCTGTTAGAAGAAAGTGCCTCCCAAAATTTTAAAGAAAGAACAACTTATATGTGTACAAAAATAAGGTTAAATACGATGAAGGGAGGGGTTTTATGTAAAGATGAAAATTATAAAAGATTTTATAAAAGGAATTGATAAGATAAGAAGCTGGTTGAAAAAAGAAAGAAGAGGATTTAAAAAAAAAAGGGAGATAATGTGATCAAGCAGGAGACTAGAACAAAGTGATACACTAGAGATTTAGGGTATATTTTGGTCTGGTAGAAGAAATTGTATCCCAAAATTTTAAAGAGAGAACAACTTATATATATATATACACACACACATATATATATATATAAAATCAAAAATAAGGTTAACTACTATGAAGGGATAGAATATGACTCTAAAAATGAAAAATAAAAAGGATTTTTTAAAAAGGGATTGATAAAATGTTGTTTGTAAAATGGAAGAAGAAAAATTCAAAAAAAAAAAGAAGAAGTTAAAAAAAATTAACTTTGAAAGACCAAAGAATCATGGGGAAAAAGCCATGAATTCTATGTGCAGTGTTCCCCTAGCACTGGAGTTCTGCCGTTCTCATTGATTGGTAAACTTGGTCTTGGCTGGCTGTTCTTGCTGATCTTCTGGGGGAGGGGCCTGTTGCCGTGGTTCCCAAATGTCTTTGCCAGAGGCGGAATTGCCCCACCCTTGCCGGTTGGGCTAAGTAATCTGCTTGGGTTTGCTCTCAGGAGCTTTTGTTCCCTGCAAGCTTTCCATACACCTTTGAAGGAGGAGAGTGAAAATGGAGGCTTCCCAATCTCTGCCCCGGAGGAGCCGAGAACTTGGGGCCCCACTCCTCAGTGAGCCCCCAGAGAAAAGCAGTCAGTCACTCCTGTCTCCCGGGTCTCCGGCCGCACTCTGTGTTCATCCAGCCTGTGACCGAGCGTTTCTATCTCTGGCACACGACCCCGTGTGGAGTCTCCAAACCCAGCTGATTCCTGTGGTGTGCTCCCGTGCCGCTCCTTCTAGGGGAGGAAGGGGAGTCTCCCCGGATCTGCCCCTTGTTGGGTCCCTGCTGGAGGAGCAGTGGCCTGACTGTGCCGCGGATCACGCTTTATGGCAACCCCGAGCTGAGAGCCTGCTCCTTGGCTCTGTCTCTGCAACTGGCTTCCCCACTCTGATACCTGGGAGCTCTGCCGCACTCAGGCACCCCCAGTCTTTCTGTGACCCCGAGGGTCCTGAGACCCCACTGTCCTGCGAGGTTTCCACCCCCCCCCCTCCCCTTAGCCACTGGAGAGATGTCCCTCAGCAGAGCCGATTTCTAAAAGTTCTGATTTTGTGCTCCGGGGCTCTATCACTTGCCAGAAGCAGCAGACGGAGGCCCCCTCCCCTGCCGTCTATCCTCCCGAGTATCGCCTCGGTTTCACTTCTCTGCACATCCTCCCTTCCAGAAAGTGGTCGCTTTTCTGTTCAGAGAGTTGCTGCTATTCTTTTCTTTGATCTCCTGTTGAGTTCATAGGTGTTCAGAATGGTTTGATCCCTATCTAGCTGAATTCCTGGGACCAGAGGAAATCCAGGTCTCCTATTCCTCCGCCATTTGCTCCTCCCCCTGCCCCGTTTTTTTTTAATTTAAAACAATCCATTCTGAGGACCTCTGTATCAGCATAAGCTCCAGAAAAAGGCCAAACCAGGTTGGAATCATGTCCGTGTCTTCAACACCACTGTGACCTTGTCAGTAAATTTCATCATCTGTAGAATGAGAATCTGTGTTTCAGAAATGGTGGGGTTTAAGTACCAGTGAAAAAAGTGGCTAGAATGATATGGCACATTGGAAGTCCTCTTAAAATTTCCATTTCCATCCTGTTCACCTTTCAGTACGTCTTTGAGCACAGCATCTTTGACTCATCTTTGATCAGTAGCTGCAGCTCTCATATGTACTGTACTCCACAGTTTACACACACACCCAGATGCATTGCCTGTCTGCTTACTCCTCTCATTAACTCTAGGCACACTTTCTCTCTTTTCATGGGAGACTGAGGTTCAAAGAGATTAAATGACTTGACCGTGGTCACGCAGCTGGGACTCCAATCCAAGCATCCTGAAGGCTAGTCCAGTGCTGTTTTCACTGCACTAAAGTTGCCTTCTTCCTCCACATGTTCAAGAAAAAACATCTGATTTAGGCTGCACCCTCACCCTCACCCCTGCAATTGACAATTAAGGATTCCACTGTATACAAAAGGAAAAATTTAGCACAGTTTGAATAGATATAGCATCCGTAATTTTTTTAAATGTCAGCCACTCCTTTTTATGGAAAGCAGTGTTTTAAGATATGATTAATATTCTGAGCATAGGGTGATGGTAAACACTATGTGTTTGCATTATCATGAGATGACAAAATTACCCACTCTCAAAGGACCAGCTGCTGTAGGGCGGCTGGCACCCGTGTTGCCTACATTCTCAAAACTATTTTAATTGGTAATTTTCCATGTTTTGTTTTGTTTTTTTTTTTTTGTCAGAGAGGAAATGTATGTGTAAACCTTTTAAAGCTGTAGCATCTGTTAAGATGAAATGACATCACTGAATCTTAATAAGTGAAATGTTTCACCTCAGAATTTTGAAGCTAATTAGGGTTCTCACTGAGACAAGAGTCTCTATAACTCAGCTCCCCAAACAGGTATAGAGAAGTTATGGGGGAAAAAATGATAGAAAAATTCTTCCCATACTTTTTGCATAACATTTTCACTACCATGTTATAATTTTGAATTGACGTGCACAATATACATGAAACTGTTCACGACATTTAGATGTTTTGTGATCCCTAAGAGGAGAGTGCTGGCTTTTGAAATTGGAAGACCTAAGGTCATATCCAATTTCTACCCAAATTGCTGACAGCTTTAGACAAAGAACTTGATCACTAGGAACAATTCTCATTTCTGTAATGTGGATAATGTCTTATTCACAAGATTATGGAAAGGATCTAATAGTTAAAATATTATAAATCAAAATTTTCAGTGCAACCAATAACCACTTATTAGATGCTTATTACATACCAGACTCCTTGCTAAAGACTTACATGTACATTATCTCATTTAATCTTCCCCATAAGTCTTTATTGTAGATATTACTATTGTATCTATTTATAGATGTGAACATAGAGGCTAAGAGGCTAATTATCAGTGTTTACCAACTTAGGAAATGGAAGGCCTAGTAATTGAACTTAGGCTTATTATTTCATTCATTTAACAAATATTTGCTAAGGAGTGGATGTCCTGAGCAAATCGGGCATGGTTGGGAAGAAGGATATGGGGAATGGAAGGTGAATAAGCATCCAATCATGTTCACTTTACTCTGTCCACTGTGTGGAGAATGCATTAAAAGTTGACAAGAGAGGATCCTGGGGGAGTAGGTAGAAGCCTGTAGAAATAATCCAGGTGGGAGATGATGTTGACATCAACCAGGGTGGTAGCAGTACAGATTAAGAAATGTGGATGGATTGCAGATAGACTTTGCAGGTAGAGCTGAATGTATGTTGGTTGGGATAAGGAAGTCAAGCAAGGGTAGCCCCTTATTTCTTACTCTGAGGAACACATGAACTGAGATGGGCAATACTAGAGTGGATATTCAAAGTAAAGGAAAGAAATCTTTCTAGTCTCAAACCTCATACTTTTAATCATTATTAAAGTTTTTACTAATTATCATGAATATAAAAGAGATTTGAAGTCTGTGGCTACATAAATATCTATTACCTGGACAGTTTTGTAGAAAAGTCAGATTATCCCTTCCGAAAATGCCAGAAAGGAGAGTTTAGTTACCATAATTATTGGTTTTCAAAGTAAATACCTAAGGCAAAGATTATCTGAGATTTTCTTTCAATTTTGTGAAATCTGAACTTCAATATCTCTAATACTGTGATACAAATTTGAGGGGGGAAGAAAAAAAAAACACAGGAAGATAGTTTACCAGAAAGCTAATGCATTTATTTTAGATGATTGGGTCATATATATCTTTTTTTCTTTCTACATGGTTACATTTTTCTGATTTTCTAAAATGACTATATATTACCTTTATAAGTAGCAAATTAAAAATTCAATAAAATTAATCTTTAAGTTTACATTTGTGATGTCTGTATAGTCCATAGTAAGTTCTGAGAACCACTGCAATAATAACCCTCAGTCAACTCAGTTAAAACCAATCAAAATATGGGATGCCTGGGTGGCTCATTTGGTTAAGCGTCTGCCTTTGGCTCAGGTCGTGATCCCAGAGTCCTGGGATCCAGTCCCACATCCCTCATTCCACAAGCTTCTTGCTCGGCAGGGGGCCTGCTTTTCCCTCTGCCTCCCACTCCCCCTGGTTGTGCTTTCTCTCTCTCTCTCTGACATATAAATAAAATCTTAAAAAAAAACTAAAGATGTAACTGAGAGGGGCCTCAAAATGTGTCGTCGTCCTAACTTGCACCGTGTACCATGTGCTCCCATGCCAGGGCAGTGGGATGCCAGAGGGGCCTGACCAGTAGTGCAGTCCTTTTGGAAAGGCTGGGAAGGCTGGGGAGTTCAATGTTTCCTTCATTTGAATTGTTTCTTCCAAACAAAACATTTTAAAATTGCTCATACTCTGCTTTCTTGCTTCTTAAGTTTTGCTAACAATGATAATATGCTTTAAAAAATCCTCCCAGCCAACCCTCAGTTTTCTTTCTTTCCCTCTCTTCCAGGGTCAATGATTGTATCTTGCGGGTGAATGAGGTCGATGTGTCAGAGGTTTCCCACAGTAAAGCCGTGGAAGCTCTCAAGGAAGCTGGGTCTATCGTTCGGCTGTACGTGCGCAGAAGACGACCCATTCTGGAAACTGTTGTGGAGATCAAACTGTTCAAAGGGCCTAAAGGTAATACAAACATAAATGACTCATAATGAGACACCTGTACAAACCATTTGGCTAAAATATATGGCATAATTCACCGATGATGTACTATCTCCTTTTATGCTCTAACATTCAGTGCTCACCTACAGATTTGAAATCGTGCAATACTGGTTTTTACAGGTCAAGGAAATCAATACTCTAAATATGAACTCAGAGAAAGAAATGTCCTTATAAGCAACATTCTTATAAATATAAACCGTCAGCATTTTTCTATAAACTTTTAATCTTACTTTATCATCATGACTTGACTGGCATGTACATTCCTTCTCATTTTTAAGATATAAATGGTGACTACTCATTTAGTAAAAGAGTAATATGAATGATAGTAATTAAACTAGTCTATCCTGAAATAACAGTTATTGTATTTTTATAATACTCTTGTGATTTGTTTTGATTGTATTACTCTCATGTATTACACCCAACAAGTACTACACAACATTTTATACTTGCAATAGTAAAAATAAGTTAAAATTTATTTTTTTTTAAATGCTCACAAATCTCTTGAGGTAATCGCGGTTACTCTGGGAAATCACACGAACAGTGAGATGAGTTATTACACTAATTTTTAAGAATAGTCATTTGGGGGGCGCCTGGGTGGCTCAGTCATTAAGCGTCTGCCTTCGGCTCAGGTTATGATCCCAGGGTCCTGGGATCGAGCCCCGCATCAGGCTCCCTGGTTGGCGGGAAGCCTGCTTCTCCCTCTCCCACTCCCCCTGCTTGTGTTCCCTCTTGCTGTGTCTCTCTCTGTCAAATAAATAAATAAAATCTTAAAAAAAAAAGAATAGTCATTTGGGCTCTGCTGTTCAGAATGATGACATTTAATATTAGCTTAAGAGTATTTCAAATATTTTAGAAAAATTCAATAATTATCTTAACAGTATTTTAAATATTTTTGAAGATTATGACTGGATAGTTACTGTATTATTTGAGTAAATCATTTCTCTTTTCCCTTAAAATCTACTTAATCTCTAATGCTAGATGGGATTAAAAAGGAAGTAAGTACTCTGCCTTCTCTAGGATCTCAGACCCAAGAGTCAGACAGGACTGAGTTTAAAAGCCTGATTCAGCCGCTTACCAGCAGAGTGATATTGGTTGGACCAATCCCCTCATTATTAAATGGGGATCATAATGGTAGTATCTGTCGCACAGGGTTTATGAGAATTAAACATTTAACTAAATCTTGCTGGTTGAAAGTGTAGGCTCCAGAGCCAAAGTGCTACTCTGCAGCTCACTAGCTGTTTGATCTTGAGCAAATTGCTTAACCTCTCTGAGCCTTAATTTTCTCATCTACAAAATGCAGATAATAATAGTATTTGCCCCCTAGAAATGTGAGGACTAGAAGAGCCAATTCACATGAAGTATTTAGAGTAATGGCTGGCCCAAATTGACCGCCAAACAAATATTACCTATATATACATGTTATTTGTAGTATGTTTTACTACAAATAGTTTCAGGCTTTGTTACAAGTGCTTGGTAATGTAAAGAAAATATACAAAGATGCTTCGTGGGCTAAATTCAAATGCATTAAAATTGCATAATTAAATCTGGAAAAAAAAAGGAAGTAAAGTATACCACAATATCTGGTAGTATGAAAGAAAAGACTTTCTAACTTCTGCACATTTACTAAAATCATATTTGCAAGGTGCTTTAAAGATAAACAATTTGAGCATCACACTATTTCTATTAAAAATGTATACTATTTATAAATAACAAATAGGAATTTCTGCAATTCAATTAACAGCAATTATTCAGCACAGCTCTAAAGTGAAGCATCTATTAGCAGACCTCCTGCTAGCTGAGTCACTCGATGACCTTTAGCTGCTCAGCAGAGCACTTCAAGGTTGTAGGGAATCCATAGCCAAAACTCCTTAATTTTAGCGGGAACAGATTTTGGGGATCTTTGATACCAGGGCCCCCTCTGGCTGGTTTATTTCAGTCTGAACTTTTGTCTCCTTTGAGCAGGGAGTAGGACAGGAATTGCCCTAGGACATAACAAGGGGGAAGTGGGGATAGGTGAGCATAATCCACCGAGAATACCCAGGCAATAACCCAAAAGTGCATGGCATACGAATGATAGTATTAGAAGTAACCTCACATCCCAAGAAGCAGGCTCCTGCCACATCCCTGTCGAGGGATGTGGGCCTGTTAGTCCTGTTGGGATTATGCTGAGTCAGTCAGACATTTTTGTATTGTCACCATCCAGAGGTCACTGATGGGGATTTGTTTTTCTATATAAAGTTTATGGATACACAAGAAAAGAAAAGGTATTTGTCACTGTTTAAATTCCTAATGCCTTTCCCAGTGCCTTAACCTCAGGAAGTGCTGAATCAGTAAATTGAATAATTAAATTAGATTCTGCACTAAATATGATGTTACCTTGCAATGTTAACTTCACTTGGCACCTTTTAATTCTTTGTTTGTGAATGACGATATATTTAAAATAAATTTCTTGGGATGCCTGGGTGGCTGAGTTGGTTAAGTGTCTGCCTTCAGCTCAGGTCATGATCCCAGGGTCCTGGGATCGAGTCCCTCATTGGGGTCCTTGCTCAGTGAGGAGCCTGCTTCTCCCTCTGCCTGGCAGCTCCCCCTGCTTGTGCTCGCTTGCTCTCTCTCTCTCTCTCTCTGGCAAACAAACAATGATTAAATAAAATTTTTTTAAAAAATAAATAAAATAATAAATAAATAAAATAAAATAAAATAAATTTCTACCAATGTTTAGCTCACACTGTGGAAACTCTCATGTACCTGAGATGAAACAGATGTGATTCTGGTGGAAGACTCAGAAAGTTCTCATGGTAGAGAAAGACATAAAGTCAACCAACTTTAATGCAAGGCAAAATGAAATCAGCTCTGTGATGGAGCATGTGTCATGATTCATCTTGACCAGGAGAGCCAAAATGCTCCAGAACATTTAAAATTTTAACACATGCCCAGAGGTCCTTTTTTACCCTTTGTTGAGCACGTGGGCATTCTCTATAGTCCATCAACTCTCTAGCCAACTGGGCTAACTAGCCTCAATTATGCATGTATAATATAGAACTAACTGGATTTCTGCATCAATTTAGTCCTTCAATGATTCAAGGAATATAAGTATTTAGTATGTTCCTGGCACAGAGGCTGACAATGGAGATTCATGAAAAAAGTAGAAATAGTTCTTGCTCAAGAAGATGATAGCCTGATGTAGAAAATACCTATAATATAAACTGGGAAACATACTAGAATGAACGTAAAAGATTATAATGTGGCCAATCAAATAGAGGGTCAAAGAAGACTTTTTAAAGGAAGTTCCACTTAAGCTAAACCTTGAAGGAAAAATAAAAATAGAAGTTAGCCAGATAAAGAGTGGAGGAGAGCATCCAGACAGAAGTAAAAGCATGTGTGTATGAAGGCCCTAAAGTAGAAAAGATCTTGATACCTTCTAGAACCTGAAAGAAGTCAATTGTGACAGGTGTTTAATGATAGGTTAATGAATGACATGAAATGATATTGTCAAGGTAAGTGGTGCCAGATCATGCAAAGCCTTGTTGACCATATTTGAAGATTTGTTGTTTTATTTCAAGTGCAACACAAAGTTATTGCAAAATTTTCAGCATGGGAGTGACACGATCAAATTAGTCATTTTCAGAAGATCATTTGGCTGCTGTGAAGAAAATGCATTGAAGGGGCATGAGTGGGAGCAGAGATCAGTTAGGTGTTACTTGCAGAAGGTCAAGAAAAATGGATGGAATTGAGCTATATGTTGGAGAAATAATTGGTACCACTTATTGATCTAGATGTGGAATATGTCTAAGGATGAGGCCCAATTATCTAATGGAGCAATTGAATGGATTAGGGTGTCATCTATGAGACTAGGAAGACTGGGGAGGAACCCCTGTGGGGAGATTAGGAATTCACTTTTGGACATGTTGAAAAGACTGTGATGCATTTGAAAAGGAGATCTAGGAGGCAGAACTGGAAGATATCTGTCTAAAATCCCTGTCAAGATAATATTCTGAATTTACCCTATATTTTGTCAAATATCTGGAATTATGGGGAAATATCTGAATATTGACTTTCTCACTTTTCATTAATAATCTTTAATATAAAGATCATGAATATGGCTATATTAGCTATTTTGAACAGTTATAATAAAAATAAGAATCTATTTTGTAGATATTCTTAATGCCCAGACTATTTTAGTTTTGGGATTGTTTTTGGTTTTGTTTATTTGTGGGTTTTTTTCTAGTTATATAGATACAGTGTTAAGGGATCCTTGAAAAATAATTTGTGATAGAGTTAAATATATGGTTTTCTAATTCTATACCCTTGAGTGTATTCCATAATTGTACAAAGTACTAATTCCGAAATGACCTTCGATGTATGTGATTCTGTCTCTATAGTAGTGCTGATCTTCTCAATATTCAACTAGAATTATCTGGCTGGTAATTTATGGCCAGGTATTTCAGTAATAAATATTTGGGTAATATCCATTAATAATTTAGAATGCCTTTTCTTAACAATATGTAAAAATTTTCCTAAATTCACAGTTACAGATTTGGTCATTGCAAGCAGCTGGGGTGTCTGTTTGTGGACAGTTTAGGAGAAAAAATGGGTGATCATGTATAGGAAGTAGCGATTAGGCAAATTCATTTAAATTTGCCAACCAACCAAAAATACACAAGGAAGAAAATCTGAAGTGGGCATGTGGTTTCCCAGGAAATTGGTTTATAATAAAAGTCTTTCTAGTAACTTTCCTAAGAACACACTAAGTCATAATTTCTAAGAAGCTATATAATTAAACATGTGCAGACTTGTTCCTGTGGCCTGAGCCAAGGAAGCCTAAACCTATATAAGAAACAAGATGTCTTCTTTTAAGATGTTCTTATTGCTTAAGGATTATACAACTAGGTTAAGGCCAGCTTCTAAAATTGAAAATATTAAGGCCATAACATTGTTCATATCCAAAAATAGATTTGCTTGTGGCTTTATTTTAGCTACCTTATTAAAACTGAAAAAGTGATAAGGTCCATCTAGCAAAACATTTCTGCAATTCTTTATTATTTAAAAAACATATTTTTTAAAGATTTTTTAATTTTTTCACAGACACACACACACATACACACGTTGCAGTTCCATAGGTCTGTAATAGTGCGAACTGAAAATGCCATGATGATTATAGCTCTCATCTTTCTATAAGAAGTAAAAATAAGTATAAAATACCCTGACTATAAGAGTCATTACACAAATGGCTATTTATAATGTGTATACTTCAATCATTGGAAAAGCCACATGTGTAGTTAGTGGTAAGGTTCCCGGACATCTTTAAGTAGCTGTGGGTCCCAAAATAAGTATTGTAACCTCTCTGTGCCTCAACCTTCCTCATCTGCAAAATCGATAAAATCTGAATATCTAATTTATAAGTTTATTTTCAGGATAATAATTGTAAATTTTAAATACATGTTTATACTACTTTTACTCTTTTTATTATCATAATTGGCTAAAATTTTATTTAAAAAAGCAGAAAAGCACATACTCATCCCAGTGCTTTCTTTTTTTTAATTTAAATTCAATTAGCCAATATATAGTACATCCTTAGTTTTTGGTGTAGTGTTCAATGATTCATTAGTTGCATATAATACCCAGTGCTCATCACATCCCCGGTGCTTTAAAAGAGCCTCTTCTAGTATTTTATAAAACCTTGTTTTTTAGTATTATTTGTTGACTATTTGTTGACTATTATTTGTTGACCATCTATTAAAATAAATTAAAAGTTAATTAAAATTTCTTAATATTCAGCAATTCCTGATATTTATGCTCCACCTGCCATTATTGTGGTGTCCATATCTTCATTATGTCTTGTCTGATCTACTACAATAGACCATTGCCAATCCCTCCCTCCCTGCTTATATGCTCCTCCTAGAAAAATTTTGCAAAACTCACAACTCTATTCATTGTTTTCCCCTGCTTAGAAGTCTCTAGTGGTTCTTCACTGCCATTAGGTAAAAATCTAAATTTCTTGCCATAGCATTTCATGCCCCCTATGATCTCCCTCTCCTCCAGGGACAAAATTCCGCCTCAGCTTTCTCTTCTGTCTTCTCTCATTCATGCGTCTCCACATCCAGGGAAGCCAGACTCTGTACAATTTCTTAAACATGGGTCATACTCTCCTGCCCTTAGGGCTTTGCTCATCCCATTCCCACCTTTGGAATGACTTTCTTTACCACTATGACCACTGCCTGTCAGAATCATATCCAACTCCCAAAAGCCAAGCCGGTTCAGTTTTATCTCCTTACAAAACTGTCAGAGACTGATGGAATTAGAAGCAATCTTTCACTTCTAAGGACTTCAGAAGTGCTTCTGCTTTCTCTCTATTCCTGCTTTTGTTACCATGCGATCCAAGCAGCCCATACGTGTAGGAGGGATAGATATCAGCAACCTAAGTTAAGGAGATAAACAAGCTGCTAATTCTCACACTTAAGACACTGAGATTATGATTCCTGCCCCGACCTGTGCATATTGGAAGCATTTGATTAATGCTGAAAATACAAGCCCTAGATTTAGTCTGTGACCAAACTCTGAGCAGTAAATGGGAGGAATTGGGGTAGAGAGATGGAGGAGAATCCAAGACAGATCATGACCATCACTGCAGTATGGCAAGCCGAAAAAGGAATGGCTAAGATGTAAAAGGAATTATTTTATTGCCAGGAGTAAAACCCTTGCATTGGCCCCCCTTTTTTTCAAACTTTATTGTAACTATCTGTTCAAGAGATTGGGACAAAACAGTATTTGAAGCATCTAACACTTTGCTTAAAAGGCTGATTTAGTAAAAACCAGTTTCCAAATTACTGAGGATTTTTATTTTATTTTTTCTTAATAGCCTACTTAACAGTTTTATTGTCCAGCTTGGTTAAATTTTAATATGGCAAACATCCAGTATTACGGACAGAGAATTTCTCAGATATCTAACTTGAATGAAGTTTATGACTTGTCTCTATCTGCATACTCAGTTTTGTTTTTTTTTTTTTCTAATCTGTCCTTGTTCTGCCATCTACTCTTGTCTCCCCTCTCTGACACTAATGTGGCTGGAGTGAACTTCCTCCGAGTTGATGTGAAGCACTCATCTGACAGTTTTCAGAGATGATTACTTGGTAAATTATTCAATGACTTGAATTTTAGCATGTAGGCCTAGAGCTGCAGGTAATGAGAAAACAATAAGTGCTCCGTGAACATTTGAGTGTACTGAGATTTTAGTTGAAAAGATTGCCAGCCCTGAAACCATTCTTTTTAGTCCCTCTGTCCATCTATAGCTTTGCTGATGGCGTTCCCTAAGAAGCTGAGCTACTATCAACTGATCACGATAAGTTGGAAGTGTTTAGGAGAGCAAAGTTTTCAGATGTCCACAATTCAGCTGCTCATACCCAAGCAGTTCACCAGGCCCCTGGGTCAAAACTGAGCACAAAGGTTATGCAACTGCTTTGATTACTGGCATCCAACTATGAACTGCATCAAGAGACACCATACTTTCCCCCCTTTCTTACCATGGGGTAAATTATAATGTGTGTTAATTTTTAATACATATGCAAGTGTGTCCCTGAATGCAAGATACAGTTTACTCTCTACTTAGGCCCATGTCCTGGGCTCTGAGTTCTAAGTGGCAGGTAGACCTATCCGTGGTGAAGGACCATTTTGAATAATGGTTTGATTCTTAATAAGCACAAATGGCAAATTCAGCTCTTTGGCATGAGGTCTCAAAACACAACATTTTCCTTTTAAGGCTGAAATTTTTCAGGCCTTTTGAATTACCAAAATTGTTCCCTTGAGTACACAGGGAAATTTGCTTGATTGCATGTGCAGTGAAACCTCTTATTGAAGTATAATATTTATAGTCAAAGAGAAAATGCCTCTATATTAAGCAAGAGAACCAGTCTTCTTGGAAAAATATTGTGCCTCAGTCACCACTCTCTGTCCCCCACAAGAACAAATCCTTTTTTTAAATTGGACAAAGCACAACACATTTGATGAGTTCACCTCGTTCTGAGGAACTTTCTATAGAATTTCTTGAATATGTACATGGTTAGTCCCTAATTATTTCTGGATAAAAGACATATCCTTGTAGACTGTGAGGCTCTTTCTCTGAGCTAGTATTTGGTCAGTCTTCATAATGTATCTGTAAAAAGCTCTCTCCTGAAATCTTGTAGACAGTTTTTATTCATGAAAAAACAAACTACAGATATGGCCACTGTAATCTCTCTGTTGTATACCTTCTACATTAGAGGAGAGTAAAACAGTTGATTACATTTGCTAAATCCTTTTGGAAATTAAGGAATGATGCCACTCCTCTCATTTGCCTTTTCAGGCTAACATGTGGCCATTGTTTCTTTCCTTAGTTTATTTCTTTGCTGTTTAGAGCTAGCTCATAATTTTTTATGGAATTTGTGATTAATGGCTCCTTAACAAATCTTTAAAGTCAAAATTATTTTACCATGAAAACTTCAAATTTCAAAAATGCCTTGTAGTAGGTAGGTGTAGCTTTGATTTTTTTTTTTGACATTTATAAAACAAAAGTTTTATAATTCACACAGAAAACACTATTTACCTAGCTGTAAATATTTGCTGAGGTAAATACCTATATAGCACTTTTTAAAGTTTTAGAAGGAAATGTGTTGCCATGGTAAATACTGTGACTATAAATCTTTCCATTTTATGACCAGTAGCAAAGCAATTTTATTGGGATTTGGACAGCACCTTAGTTTAAACCCTTCCTTTACCTAACTGTTAAGTGGGAATATTAAGTGGCTGCCTTGGTTATTGTGAGAATTTAATGAGATCCCAGGTACATGTTAGTGCCCAAAAAGTTTAAAGTGTTGCTCTTCGTTATTTACTTTTTTAAGAAGCAAATACATGCAGAAAATAATCATCCATTCACTCAATAAATATTTTATTTCAAAAACATTTATTAAGCCAAGCAGTTCAAAGTGCTAAATCAAAAGAATGTCAATAAGAAAAGAAGTGTTGGCTTTTCTCCCAAATACCTTCTTAATATACAGGCATTCATCTTAGACTAAAATAACAGTCCTCTTTTGGCTAAGACTAGCTTCATGCTAAATTCATTGCAGTCCCCTAACTAAATCCATTTTTGTTCCCTAACTCATCAACCAGCATACATTAAATTCTCCTCCTTCTATGGAATATCAAGATCCAATAAAATTAAAGATTGTGGTATTTTTTATTCATGAACCATGATTCCAGGTGCCATTAGCTGTCAGTCAAAAGACTTGTACTACACGGGCTTTGTCTCTGAGCATAATTCAATTGGAGCTAGATACCTTGGACACTTTATCCCTTATAGAAAAGTTAATAAGAGAGAGAAAATCTCTACTTTTAAACTCCATAAAAAATGCCAACTTAAGGATTTGTAAACATGAAATATGTTATGGGTTAGCCAGTTATGAGATCCTACCAAGAATCCACTGAAAGTTGGAAATTTGCACAATAAAGAAGATCTTAGGAAAAGCTGAAAATTATCAGTAAAGTTAAAAAGAGAGTAGGGGCACCTGGGTGGCTCAGTCGGTTAAGCGTCTGCCTTCGGCTCAGGTCATGATTTCAGGGTCCTGGGATCAGGCCCCCCATTGGGCTCCTTGCTCAGCGGGGAGCCTGCTTCTCCCTTTCCCTCTCGCTCTGCTGCTCCCCCCGCTTGTACTCTCTCTCTCTCTGTCAAATAAATAAATAAAATTTAAAATAATAATAATAAATAAAATAAAAAGAGAGCAGTTAGGAAGAAGGAAAAAGTAAAAATAAGAAAGGAAACAAATGAGACACATTTATCTAGGCAAGTCAGTCCCTGATAGTCATGAATGAAGAAAGCATATAGAGTTTGTTCAGTATTCACCATTAATCTTAGGAAGAAAGACTTCAATAGTTGCTTCCCAGGAACCCAAAAATATTTGCTGAATATTTATGAGCAGCTGAGTCATATGAGAAAATTTAGCCTTCATAGATCCACTCATTTGAATAAACTGAATGTGGTACCTGCCAATTGTTTAAAATCATAATAATGTTGATGTGCAATAATTCTTAAGTGTCAAATATTCTAACATCTCAAAATGCACACGCTCATTTATGTATTTGGCAAAACTGTAACAAACACCTTTTACTTAGGCAACTACAAGTTGGAGATAGAGACATGGTGTGCCCTCAAGGGAGATAGTGGTCCCACTATAGTGTGTGGAGTGTGCATGAGTGTAATAATTCTAGTACCACCAGATAAACATAGACACAAGTTTTTACAAGGACCTCAGTTTCTGCTTCAGTGCTCTGGGAAGAAACAGCTTTCCAACGCTGGTGACAGCTGTTCACTTGGGAGACTGCCCCATTCACTGGATTCCCCCCCTCCCAAAACTGAACTGAAAGCTGGAATTCCTTTGAAGTTGTCTATTAATGTCATTCCTGCCCTCTCCAGCTACGGTGGACAACTCTTCATGGGACAGCCCTTCATTCATTTGTAGGACACTGTCAAGTATCCATTTAGACCTCTCTCCTTTAGACTAAGGAATCCTCATTTATTAACCATTCCTGATACATCATGATTTTCAGATCCTCTATTTTACTGTTTCCATCCTATGAACTTCCTCCAGTTTGGCAATATCCCACCTAAATAACAATATACAGAATTATATAGAGAGATCCCTTGATATGTTTGTTAGTACAGACCATGGTAAATAGAGTTTTGTATATGAGCTCCATACTTTATTTAATATAATGTAAAACTGTGTTAGCTTTGTTTTTAAGACCTTTTTGTTGGTTCTATCCAAATTACATATATACATATGTAAATATTTCATATGAACTACTGGATTTTATATATATTACATTCTATCTTACAATAATTGATTTTTGATGTACATTTATAAATTTATATTTATCTCTATTAAGTATAAGACTGTTGGACTGAGCATAGCATCTAGACTTATGGATATCATTCTTGATAGTAATTTAACCATTCCTCATATTAGTCATCCTTTACTCATTTGTGTCCATTACAAGTGACCTAAAGGCAGATAGATGATAGATGGAATAATTAGAAATAAGATGGAATTGGTCAGGGACACATGTTGCCCAGTTCACATAGATATGAAAATGAATCCCACAGATATAAGGAAAGACTGAGCATAAAAATAACAGATAGAGAAAAAAAGAGTGCCTGTTATTTTGAGTCATTATATTGTACACCTGAAACTAATATAACACTTACGTTAATTATACTTCAAAATACTAATAATAATGTCTATAGGCAAAGTTTTCCATAAAGCAGATTGTATGTACTCCTAAAGAAACAGTTTCCAGGTTATGAGGACAGAGTAATCTTATCTGCTCACAGAAATTCTCTCCTCCAATAACTCACAAAATGAACAACACATAAGGGAGATCACTAACAACAACATCAAAATTTTTTTTCTAACAGTGATGAAAGAAGGAGTGAAGCACAACTGAATATGATACTCTTAAAAAACTGTAACGAAGGACAGAAACAGTTATAGATAGACTTAGAAAGGTTCAGATGCTACCCCATTCCCATTCCCTTCCTGAAATTCGGTGACTGACAAAATCCTGAGACTTCTCAGAGATTCAGGTAAATCTGGAGAAGAGTACATTGAGCTGGTAGCCTTACCTTTTTTCAAAGAGTAGTTGAAACTTGAAATTTGCTGTTGGGAGAATCTAAAGTGGGGGAAGTGAGCAGTAATGCTGATATTCTCTAATGGAAGTTAAGGTTCTGTAACCACACCCTGAATTAGAGGAATTACCCAAGTATATGTATCTTGGTCTAGGACAAGAATCTCAAAGATAGCAGAATTGGGGTGTTCTAAGAAAAATAGCACACTTGACTATAGCCTCTACTGAGGTCTCCACGAATTCCTTCCCCAGTTGTTGCCTCATGTGCTGAAGTGATTAGAACACAAAATATCTAGACCCTCCCATATGACTCAGAAGGAAAAACAAAATGTTTATAGGTGTAAATGAAAAAAGTAAACTAGTCACATATATTATATCAGAACAAAGAACGTCTGCTTGAACTGCCCAATCATGAGCAGGATGGAAACATTTTAATAACTCTGTAAACATACCACAATCAAAACAACAACAAAAAAGCATTGTCATTATCTAATTTAGTAAGCACTTACTGTATGTTAGGCACTTACATAAAGATAGCACTTACTGTATGTTCTAAGTGTTGTGTATATATCTATATCTATATATCTCTTTTCTTCCCTGTAGGAATTCCAATGTGCTACTTTTATTACATATGCAGATATGTGATTCAATAACTTGCCTGAAATTACACAAATAGTGACAGAGGCAGGATAGAATTGTCTGGCTCCAGAATTCATGCTATTACCCCTAGGTGATCCTGGTCTTTATAAACTGCAAATAAAAGGAAGAAAGAAATAAGAAAAATAGCTCAAACTATAATTCAAGGAACAGAAAGAAATTACTCATGATTCATGCTATAGAAAAACTTAAGAAAATAAATTCAGTAAAGTAAGTGTTGAAAGACAAAATGATAAAACTACAGACTGAGTGCAAAGAAAAATTGCAGACCTGAGGAATCCAATAAAGGGCCTAATAGCATCTTTACAGAACTCATGAATATATCATAAACAGTAAGAAAAAAATAGATGTCACTGAAGTTAGTGAAAGAGCAAAGCTTGAGATAGTCATAGTGAACATAAGGTTTTAAAAATAAATAAATAAAAGGAGAAAGGAGTATTCTTTTTTTTTGCATTTTTTTATTTTATTATGTTATGTTAATCCCATACATTACATCATTAGTTTTTGACGTAGTGTTCCATGATTCATTGTTTGCATACAACACCCAATGCTCCATTCAATACATACCCTCTTTAATACCCATCACCAGGTTAACCCATCCCCCCACCCCCCTCACCTCTAGAACCCTCAGTTTGTTTCTCAGAGTCCATAGTCTCTCATGGTTCGTCTCCCCCTTCGATTCCCCCCCTTCATTTTTCCCAGAAAGTAATATTCTAAAGTTACATCAAACAGGCACTGCAGAGTTTTCAGAAAAAAAGCTGGTGGCTCAGGGTGTCCAGACAAGGCAAGGATTCAAAAAATATATTGTCAGCCATGCAAACTTTCTATAAAATATGCTATCACAGTCATTGCTTACATTGTTCCAGACATAAGTTTGATTATGAATTGAAAAAATGAAAAATATCCTTATTTGTGATGATAAACCAAAGGAAATCATCCAAATATTATTTAAAACAATAAAAGAATTGAGTAAGGTAGCTAGGTATAAAATTAATGTATAGAAATCAATCAGCAGGGGCGCCTGGGTGGCTCAGTCGATTAAGCTGCTGCCTTCGGCTCAGGTCATGATCCCAGGGTCCTGGGATCGAGTCCCATGTCCGGCTCTCTGCTCAGCAGAGAGCCTGCTTCTCCCTCTCCCTCTGCCTGCCACTCTGCCTACTTGTGCTATCTCTCTGTCAAATAAATAAATAAAATCTTTAAAAAAAAAAAAAGAAATCAATCAGCGATATATCCATGTATATAAACACAGTAACCAATTAAAGATCTAGTGGAAGAAAATATACCATTTGCAATAGGAACAAAAATGATAAACACTTAAGAATAAGCTTTTTGATAACATGTGCAATCTATATAAAGGTAGCTTTAAAATGTTACTAGGGAATATATAAGATGGGAACACCATTTTATATCATTAGAAAGGAAGACACAGCATTTAAAAATGTCAATTTTAACTTTTATGCTAAAAATTTAAACAAAAATACTAATAAAAAAATTGAACCAGAAAAACTTATTCTAAAGTTTATATGGAAAAATTAATAAGCAAGAATAGTGAAGAAAATTCAGAAAAAGAAAAATAATGAGGTATGTCCAGGCTAGCCATGTACTAAAACATATTATAAAGCTGTGATAATTAAAAAATTAAAAAGATATATCAAAATAAAAGACTGAAAAATCCAAAAATAGATAATGAACATCAAGAAATTTAATATATGATAAAGGTGGCATTTTGAGTGAGAAGGGAAGACAGTTTACTAAGTCATATTGGAAAAAAATGCATCTATCTTTAAAAATAATTAATTAATAAAATTGTATCCCTATTTCATAATCTAAACCCAAATAAGTTGTCACTCTAATTTTTATACTTAAAAATGAAAAATAAATCCATAAAGGTAGAGATGGGTAAATTGAACTGGAGTAAAATTAGGAATTTTGTTGATTAAAAGAGAGGGAAAAAGAAAGCCATAGAGTGGAGAAAGTGTTCCCAATAAAACTATCACACTTCAGTACAATAGTTGATCCTACTCCTAATGAAAAAACTGTAAATTAAAGTACAAGATACCATTTTCCATCTGTCAAACTGTCCACATTCAAAAACTGTGACAACGTACTGTATTGACAGGTGTGGAGAAGGAGGCTGCTTCACACATTGCTGCAGAGTATACACTGCTCCATTATCTTAAAAAGCAGTTTTAAAATACCTCCAGCTTGTTAAATGCTCAAACCATTTGGTGTTGTGATTAGCAATTCTACTTCTAGGAATTCATCCTATAAATGAACTTGTGTATGTGTGAAATGAAGTTAATTGCAACAATAGCTCTAGTATCAAAAAATGCAAACAACCTGAATGACAAAAGAAGAATGGCTACAATTATAGTACATCCCTATAATATCATGCCAGTTATCTGTTTAAAAAATGAGGAGTAAAGAATGGATTCAAACTTAAGTGACCATCAACTTAAGATAGACTGCTATATGCAGAAGATGTTATATATAAACCTTCAATCAAAAACTGGTAAAAGATATGCAAAAAGTAAAGAGAAAGGAATTCAAGTATATCACTTGAGAAAACCAACTCATGGAGAGAGAAAAGAGAAGGGAAGAAAGGGACAGAGACGATCCCCAAAAACAAATACCAAAAAAAAAAAAAAAAGAAAATGGCAATAAATACATACCTATCAATAATTACTTTGAATAGGGGCGCCTGGGTGGCTCAGTTGGTTAAGCGACTGCCTTCGGCTCAGGTCATGATCCTGGAGTCCCGGGATCGAGTCCCACATCGGGCTCCCTACTCAGCGGGGAGTCTGCTTCTCCCTCTGACCCTCTTCCCTCTCGTGCTCTCTATCTCTCATGCTCTCTCTCTCAAATAAATAAATAAAAACTTAAAAAAAAAAAAGACAGGGAGAGAGAGGGAGAGAAGCAGACTCCTGGCTGAGTGTGGAGCCTGATATGGGGCTCAACCACAACCCTGAGATCATGACCTGAGCCAAAATCAAGAGTCAGATGCACCACCCAGGAACCCCAAACAAAATTGACTTTAAAACAAAGACTGTAACAAGAGACAAAGAAGGATGCTATATACTCATTAACGGAGCAATCCAGCAAGAAGACATAACAATTATAAATATTTACACACCCAACATGGGAGTACTCAAATACATAAAACAGTTAATAACAAATATAAAGGAACTAAATCAATAGTAATACAATAATGGTAGGGGACTTTAACACCACACTTACATCAATGAACAGAAAATCAAGGAAACAGCAGCTTCAAGTGACACTGTGGGCCAGATGGATTTAATAGGTATATTCAGAATATTCAATCCCAAAACAGCAGAATATACATTCTTTTCAAGTGCACATGGAACATTCTCCAGAATAGATCATATATTAGGTCATAAAACAAGTCTCAAGAAATTAAAAAGATCAAAGGCAAACCTTGCATCTTTTTTTACCACAATGCAATGAAACTGGAAAACCACAAGAAAAAATATGGGAAGACTACAAATACACGGAGGTTAAATAACATCTGCTAAACAATGAATGGGTAAGCCAAGAAATCAAAGAGGAAATCAAAAAGTACATGGAAATAAATGAAAATGAAAACACAATGATCCAAAATCTTTGGGGTTGCAAAAGCCGTTCTAAGAGGGACATTTATAGCAATACAGGCCTACCTCATGAAGCAAGAAAATTTTCCGACAACCTAAGCTTTACACCTAACAGAGCTAAAAAAAGAAGAACAAAACCCAAATCCAGCAGAAGGAAGGAAATGATAAAAGATTAGAGCAGAAATAAATGATATAGACACTAAAAAAAAATTAATGAAACCAGGAGCTGGTTCTTTGAAAAAATCAATAAAATCAATAAACCTCTCGTCAAACCCATAAAAAGAGAAAGAGAGTGAGAGAGGACTCAAATAAACGAAATCAGAAACAAAAGAAGAGAAATAACAATGGATACCACAAAGGGTTGTAGGAAAATATTATGAGAAATCATATGACAACAAAGTGGACAAGCTAGAAGAAATGGATAAATTCATAAGAAATTTATAACCTACCAATTTCCAATCAGGAAGATATAGAAAATTTGGACAGACTACTGGCAAGGAGATTGAATCAGTAATCAAAAAACTCCCAACAAACAATAGGCCAGGACCAGACAGCTTCACGGGTGAATTCTACCAAACATTTAAAGAAGAGTTAATACCTATTCTTTCCAAAACTTTTCCAAAAGAAGAAGAAGGAAAACTTCCACATTCATTCTATGAGGCCAGCATTACCCTGATTTTAAAACCAGATAAACACATTCACAAAAAAGGGAACTATAGGCCAGTATCTCTGATGAACATAGATGCAAAAATCCCCAACAAAGTATTAGCAAACCAAATCCACAATACATTAAAAAAAAAAAAAATCCCACGACCAAGTAGGATTTATTCCAGGGATGCAAGGGTGGTTCAATATTTGTGAATGAACATGATACATTACATCAATAAGAGAAAGGATAAAATCATATGATCATTTCAAGACTTCAGAAAGAGCATTTGACAAAGTACAATATCCATTCATTAAAAAAACCCTCAAGAAAGGTTTAGAGGGAACATACCTCAATATAAGAAAGGCCTTATATGAAAAACCTACATTAAATATCTCACTCAATAGGGAAAAATTGAGAGCCTTTACCTTAAGATCAGGAACAAGACAAGGATATCCACTCTTACCACTTTTATTCATAGTAGTACTGGGAGTCCTACCCACAGCAATCAGATATGAGAAAGGAATAAAAGGCATCCAAATTGTTAAGGAAGAAGTATAACTTTCACTATTTGCAGTGACATGATACTATATATAGAAAACCCTAAAGACTCCACCAAGAAACTACTGGAACTGATAAATAAATTCAGTAAAATCACAGGATACAAAAACAGTGTACAGAATTCCATAGCATTTCTATACACTAATAATGAAGCAGCCAAAAAAGAAGTTAAGAAAACAATCTCATGTACAATTGCACCAAAAAGATTAAAATACCTAGGAATAACTTAACGAAAGAAGTGAAAGACCTGTTCTCTGAAAACTATAAAACATTGATGAAAGAAATTGAAGACAACACAAAGGAATGGAAAGACATTCCATGTCCATGGACTAGAAGAAGAAATATTGTTAAAATGTCTATACTATCCAAAACCTTCTATAGATTTAATGCAATCCCTATCAAAATACCAACAGCATTTTTCACAGAACTAGAACAAACAATCCTAAAATTCGTATCAAACCACAAAAGACTTCAAATAGCTGAATTAATCTCAAAAAAGAAAAACAAAACTGGAGGTATCATAATTTCAGGCTTCAAGTTATACCACAGAGCAGAAGTAATCAAAACAGTGTGGTACTGTCACAAAAATAGACACATAGGTCAATAAAACAGAATAGAAAGCCCAGAAATAAACCCACAGTTATATGGTCAGTTAATCTTCAACAAAGGAGGCAAGAATATGCAATAAGAAAAAGACAGTCTCTTCAACAAATGGTGTTGGGAAAACTGGACAGCTATGTGCAAAAGAATGAAACTGGACCACTTTCTTACACCATACACAAAAATAAACCCCAAATAGAATAAGAATCTAAATGTGAGACCTGAAACCATAAAAATCCAAGAAGAGAGCACAGGCAGTACTTACTCTGACATTGGTCATAACATCTTTCTAGATATGTCTCCTGAGGCAAGGGAAACTAAAGCCAAAATAAACTATTGGGATTACATCAAAATAAAAAGCCTCTGCACAGCAAAGGAAACAACCAACAAAATTAAAAGACATCCTACTGAATGGGAGAAGATATTTGTGAATGAGATACCTGATAAAGTGTTAATATCCAAAATATGTAAAGAACTGATACAACTCAACCCCACGAAAACAAGCAATCCAATTTAAAAATGGGCAGAAGACATGGACAGATATTTCTCCAAAGAAGAAATACAGATGGCCGGCAGACACATGAAAAGATGCTCAATATCACTCATCATCAGGGAAATGCAAATCAAAGCTACAATGATATATCACCTCACACCTGTCAGAATGACTAAAATCAAAAACATGAGAAACAACAGGTGTTGGTGAGGATGTGGAGAAATAGGAACGTTCATGCACTGTTGGTGGGAATATAAACTGGTGCAGCCACTGTGGAAGATAGTATGGAGTTTGCTCAAAAAATTAAAAATAGAACTACCTTATGATCCAGCAATTGCACTACTGGGCATTTATCCAAAGAATAAAAAAACACTTATTTAAAGATTTACATGTACCCCTTGTTTATAACAGCATTATTTACAATAGCCATGATATGGAAGCAACCTAAGTATCCATTGATAGATGAATGAATAAAGAAGATGTGGTGAGGGTGCCTGGGTGGCTCAGTCAGTTAAGCATCTGCCTTCAGCTCAGGTCATGATCCTGGGGTCCTGGGATTGAGCCCCACTCTGGATCCCAGCTCAGTGGGGAGTCTGCCTGTCCCTCTCCCTCTGACCCTCCCCACCTGCCCCCCCACTTGTGCTCTCTCTCACTATCTCTCTCTCTCTCTCAAATAAATAAATAAAATCTTGAAAAAAAAGATGTGATGAATATATAGAGAGAGAAAGAATGTTATTCAGCCATAAAAAAGAATGAAATATTGCCATTTACAATGACATGGATGGATCTAGAGAGTATAATTCTAAGTGACATAAGCCAGTTGGAGAAAGACAAATACCATCTGATTTCATGCATATGTGGAATTCAAGAAACAAAGAAAATGAACAAAGGAAAAATAAGGAGACAAACCAAAAGACAGACTCCTAACTATAGAGAACAAACAGATGGTTACCAGAGGGGAGGTGGGTGGGTGGGAGGGATGAAATAGGTGAAAAGTATTAAAGAATACACTTATCTTGATGACCACAGAGTAATATATGGAATTGTTAAATCACTGTATTGTACACCTGAACTGAATATAACACTGTATTCTAAGTACCCTGGAATTAAAAAACACTACAGGCATTTAAAATACATGAAGAAATGGAAAGAAATACCACTTGATATATAGCTTGAAAGATGTTTGATTAGGAAGAGAAATGCTGAATGGGTTAGCTTCATTCACTCAACAGACATCTAGTTTACTATCTTTCACATGCGCCAGAATATAGAAATAAGTAAGACATTTCTCTCTCCTTCAGTATCTATTTATAATTACTTGAGCCTTTAAAAGTACAATCGTTCCATCAGAACTGTCTTGAATTATGGTTTTGCACACTGAAATCAGTATGCTATCTGAACAATCTGAAAAGTCTCACTTGAACCAAGATGGATCAAAACTATTGTTTTCCCTGTCTGTCAGGCCTACTCTTCTTTCATAAAAAGAAACTAGACTTTTTTTTTTTTTTTTTGGATGGATCTTGTCTTCAGAAACATCAACTGTTTTTTTCTTTGATACTCTATTCATTCCCACGTGTTTGCACTTTGATTTTCTGGTGACTTGAAACAGTGTGTGGTTCTTCTTTAAGAATATAGATGGTTTATTTTTAATCTTTATAATAAAAGAAATCTGGCAAAAGCCAACTGGCTTATATCGATTTTGAAAAGTATTATCTATATCAAAATGCTCTAAATACAAAAAAAAAAGAATATAGATGTTAGAACAAAAGGTGCTTAATTTTTAGAAGTCTTTTCTCTATGTTAAAGTTAAAATAAGATTGATATTTTTCTTATTTGTTTAGTAGAAAGCTAACTCTCTGAGACTCTGCATATACATTAACTAAGTAGAGTCTTTTAGGTCTATTATCACATGGATTTCTTCACTGTTCTAAATAGCACAGTAGTGTATTCATTTGCTTGATTATCTGTCATATACATTTCTACCCTGGATTGTTACTGGCAACAGGCATTTCGGATGGCCCCAGCAAGATTGGTAGTGATCATTTCCTGATGGCTCCATTAGGTCAAACTTCAGAAGAGTTATACTTTGCATGAGTGCTTGGAAGCCAAATTTGACAGTTGAGTGTTTGGCAGCTCACCAACTGTTTGATGAAATTGAATTGCTCCCTTCTAAATCTCTCCTTCAGCGCTTGGAAATTAGTGTCTATTCATTCACAGAAGGCACCATGACCCAATCAATGGGGGAGTCGTGCCTGGTTACTTTCCTCATTAACTTAGTTGGTATAGTTCCTCAATATTGTAAATCACAACTTCTAAAAATTTTACCTGGAACTTTCTCTTGGAACTTTTCTTAAGAAAACTCTTAAAGTTTTCAAAAAGTTAAGAAAAGGACGCCTGGGTGGCTCAGTTGGTTAAGTGACTGCTTTCGGCTCAGGTCATGATCCTGGAATCCCAGGATCGAGTCCCGCATCGGGCTCCCTGCTCAGCAGGAGAGCTTCTCCCGCTTCTCCCTCTGACCCTCCCCCCTCTCATGTGCGCTCTCTCTCTCATTCTCTCTCTCAAATAAATAAATAAAATCTTTAAAAAAAAGTTAAGAAAAACAAAAATCACTGTGGACATTAGTTATAAATTCAATACAGTTTCTCAGGAATAAAACATAACTGTTAAGAATAATACCAGGAAAAAAAATGAAATAGTTAATTGTGAAAAGCTTCAGCTTTGCTCCTGCAATTTGTATTCATAATGCCTTTGAGTTAATATCAGTGACATGATTAGATAGACATTTGTTAGAGGGGAGCATTCGATCCATTAGACAATGTTTTAAAAAACAATTTGAGACTTCTGCCTTATTTTTTTCTATCTTGGTTCTCAAGTCCTAGCACTAACATTTCATTTTCATGGAGGATATCAGGTATTTTATCAGGAAACAGCCACTTTGGTTTTTCATTAACATGTTCTCAAAATTTGATATGTTAAGATATATAAGAATATAAATTTAGGAAAGGAAATTATAGAGGTTTTCAAGCATCTTCTTTCTATCACCTCTAAAGCCTAGAGTTCTCTAGGACTCAGTGTTGGCACCTCCTTATTTCTCTAGCTTCCTCTCCTCCTACATAGTCTCATCTGGTCCTATGGTTTTAATTTCCATCCCTATACTATATATTTAATATAGTTATCTTCATGCTATATATCTAATAGTCACTTCAAGTTAGCATATACAAATTGTAACTCTTAATTTTATTTTTACCAACCAACCCTCCTGGAGTCTTCTTTAGCTCATTAAATTTATGGCACCTAGTGCTTAGGACAAAAATGTACTAGAAGTTATCCTTGATTTTTCTTTCTTGCCCATACCCGGTATTCAATATATTTACAAACCCTGTCAACTCTACCCTTAAAATAAATCTTGAATTGAGTCACTTTCACTTTCTTTTTATCAATTCTGCTCTTACTGCAATAATTCAAACCACCATCACCTCTTACCCAGACTACTCTAAAAGTATTCAAAGTAGTCTCTTTTTCTCCTTTATATCTTCTACAATCTATTCTCCATACAACAGCCAGAGTGATTTTTTTAAAAACTCAGATTGTATCAACTCAACCTTCTCCTTCAAACTGTGCAGTAGCTTCACTTCCCACTTAAACTCAGGGCTTTACAGTAGTCCACACGCCTCTGGCTATACCTCTTTGACCTCATCTATCCATCTCCCTTCTCCTGGAGGCTTTAGTCATGCTGGCTTTCTTGCTGGGGCTCCACAGTTCTAAACCTATTTCTGCCTGGGGCCTTTGCACTTGCATTTTCTGCCTGGAACACTCTGCTCCATGATATTCACATAGTTTTTCCCTTGCTTTATTCAGGGCTTTATTTTTCCTCATAGCATGTACCTCCACCTGGCATTATATCAAAATTCTACTCATTTCTTTGTGCAAGAATATAAGCCCCAGGAGGACAGAAAGTTTTGTTTTGTTCATTGCTATACCCCCAGGCACCTATAATAGCAGCTCTCACAAAACGCTCAATAAGTTTTTGCGCTGAAAAGTGAGAAAAATACTTAAAGTGTTGTAATGCAAAAGAAGTCTGTTCATCTAGAAGGCAGAACTAGGGAGAGTAGGTATTATGGGGTAGCAGATCTTGGCTTAATGAAAAGTAAGCTTTGAGAACAATGAGAACTCCCAGATGATAGAGCACAGGGCCTTGCAACAAACGTGGTGAGCTCTGTTACCACAAGGGTCTCGAAGGATCCTTTTCTAGAGGGGAGCTCCAACTGGATCATCTCGCAAGTCCTCTTCACCTCTAAGAGTCTATGCCAGGGGATGGGAGGTAGAGAAACAAAAGCTTTCATTTGATTAGTCGAAGAATATAAACATGAGGCAATTTATTTATAGATACAGATACTTTAGATAACTGCAAAAAGTTCCCCAGAAAAGGCATCAAGTTGTCTCCCACTTCATCCATGATCTATTTGGGGATGCCAGACAGGCTTGTCATTATGTGTATAAGGAGCCTCTCTGGTATACAGAGGGCACCAAGCCACTGACCTCTTGCTGCTTTCTGGCTACTTGCTGTCTCCTGTCAGATGGTAGATATGTGCACTAGGTGCAAATTTACATTCTCTTGAATGTTAGCATTTAAATGAGGAAGCCCCCCAGAACCTTATTGATCTTCCATCCTAAATCATATTGAGGAAAGACTGACCCCATCTATGCTTTTTAGTCTGTAAAGAACTCAGGGAAAGTTATTATGGTGTGAGATATTCAGTAGAAAATTCAAGGAAGAACTTCAAAATTATTCAAAAGTTTATGCTGTTTTTGGAAGAATTTGTCATGGGAAAGAAGGAACAGAGAAATAACATATATCTCAAGCACTTACTGTGTACCGAATGTTTATATCTTCACCATTCACTGAGCTCCGATGCTGTGTGAAGTATTTTGTAAAATTTCATAGTTTATTTGTTGAATGAACTGGATTGAGTATGGTAAAACCAGAAGCCAACAGTATTTTCTTTTCCTTCTGCCCTCCCACAAACCCCTTTGAAGATAAAGTCACCCTTGCCTTTGACACAATCTCAGGCAGGTCACTTATAATAATAATTTAAAGTCTACTTCAATCTAACAATTCCCTAACTTTAATGTAGTTAAATATAAAATAAAATCTCCAAGCCCTTACCTGATTTAAAATGACTCCACCTCCCCAGCTCCACCTTACTGGAGACCAAACACTCTGCAATGAAGAAAGGCATATGATTTGCCTCCTTGCTCAATCTCTTTGTTTTCTCTCTGTGTTTTTCTTTACTTTTCTGGAACAGAACAGGCAATCATGGAAAAAAAGCATAGTTTTACAGGGTGATATAATTATAACCTGGTTTCAATACCCTTAGGATGGCACAGGTGTAATCTCTGGTGCTTTCTCCTTCCTGGGGCTTTTGTGGGTTTCCCTGAGTTCCTGCTGGCAAACAGTAGACTGTGGTTCTGTGGATGGAAGCAGGACTTTCGCTGGATGGGCACATTTAACTCTCTACCTCAGCTCTAGGCGACCAGTGGTCCACCCCTCTATTGAGACACAGGCAGTCCTTTTGCATAAAGTCCTTCTAAATAAGGAAACAACCAGCTTTCCACCTCTAGACCCACATCTAGTCCATGGGAGATAATGTCCCTGGTGTTCAGAGAACTTCAGCTCCGTCCCGTTGCAACATCCAGTCTTCACTCTGCTCCCACGTAGAGCAGCTCCTCTTCAGGTGGAGGAAACTATTCAGATTTTTGATCCTCACGATTCAGGAAATACACATCAGGAGCTCTGAATCAACTCACAGAAAGCCCACCTCTTTAAACTTGAGTTGAAGGGAAAGCATTTCTAAGACTGACAAAACCGGTTTGGGATCACCCCCTTTTCAAATCCTATGTGAATAGTCTGGTACCTTATTTCTGAATGTGGGGCTATTCTGGGAGGTCTTCCAGAAACAACAAGAAGTTGTACTTAGGGTTCTATTCCATGTTTATTTTTTCTTCTGAGCAATTCTATAAGGTAGATAGCTATTATTGCTGTATTTTATAAATCAAAAATTTAAGTTTCAGAAAATTTAAGTTACTTATCTAAGATCATACAACCTACATTGGTGAGTGGAAAAGATACTGTCTCTGTTTTCACAGCACATATTTCTTTGGGGGATATAAAAAGTATACTAATATATGAGAAAACAAATGCATCCATGTTCATACATACATGCATACAAATTATCAAGTGCTGTGAAGGATGAGAACAGTGTACAATGATGAAAATTACCAGGGAAGTCAGAGAAGGCCTTTTCAGAGAGGTGGTCATTAAACTGAGTCATAGGCATAAGGTTTCCCGAAGTACGTAATTTCCTCATGAAGCATAAGAACATTCCAGGCAGAAACACTAGCAGATACAAGAGTCCTAATGTAAAGAAGAGCCTGGTAGGTAAAGAACAGAACACACAGCAGGACATAGTGAGTGCACGTAAAGTTGCATAAGGCATGGTTGGACAGGTAGGTAATCATGTGTCAGAAGACCAGTGGGAGTTCTTGGAGGTAAAAGCCTAGGCTCCCCTCAACTTTGCAGTACTATCCTACAGCCCATGGAATCAACCTTGGCAGGACTCCTTCTTTATACCTTGTGACACACCTGCCTGTGTCTTTTCTTTCTAGGCTTCTTGCTACCAGCATACATTCATATATTCATATAGTTCACCCTTCAAACCAGTCTCTCATTTCAGTTTATCCTGGAATACTTTTATTAAGTTTAACAAAAATCCTGAACTTAATTACTTGGTTTTGTTTTTCTTTCCTCTCTAATCCAAACCTCTCCCCTCTCTTCCCTGTGAAAGTTGCTGTCAAACCAAGAGTGCTCACTCAAGGAAGCTTAATGGGCAACAACCAAACAACCCACCAACCCAGTCTAAAAGGCCATGTGAATGACAGACCAGTTGTATGGTCTTTAACTCATTTGCTTATGATGCTGCTAGGCTGGAAGGGCTGTATCACTTCTGTTGCCCTTTAGTCTGAGCTCAAGATGAATAAGGACTTTTAGTTAAGTGTGTGTTCCCAAAATTTTAAACTGTAGTTTAGAGAGTTTGATTCATTTTTAGCATTTAAGAGAGTTATAAATATAGATCTCTTTTTCTCTCTCTCATGATTTAAAATTTCTAAAATTCTTCCCTTTGTAGAAAAGCATGCACATCACATGGAAGTTGAAAGCATAGGCCATGAAGTCAGGTGGATCTAGATTCAAATCCTGGCTTTTCGACTTATGAATATATAAACTTCTGTGAAGTCTTTAAACGTCACAAAGCCTCAGTTTTCTCCTTTATAAATAGAGATAATAGAATCTACCTTATTCAGTAGTTTGTTGTAAGGATTACATGAAGCTGTTATTATGAAAAGACAGCATAATGATTTGGGGAAACTTTGATTATGGTGGCTAAGAAAGTGTTAAACGTTAATATCCTTTAGAAAAATATTCAGCAAGTAACTGTTGAAGACTAAATTTAGGAAGCCATCTTTTTTCTTGGTGGTTCAGTATTTTAAGCATTTTAGTTAGTTTTCAGCAGACTCTTGACAATCTTACCGGTGATTAGTAACTCATTGAATCTTCTAGTTTTACCCCCTAAAGACCATGAGTATCTGCAGATTGCATTTGTAGCAGTTTAAGGAAAGAAAAAGATAAAGAAAAAAACAACATTTTTTATTGTGTGCCCATTGCTTACGTACATGAGCTCTTTTAATTCTCAGACTAACTTCATTTTAAAGACAGAAAAGCTGTCCCCTGAAATAACAGCTTTTGCTTCTCCATCATGATTTCCCCTCATTGCATAAGTGGATGGCCCCAACCAAAACCAACAAGAGAGTTATTTATTATTGTTCCTTGAGGACTTGTATAACATTTTGTTCACCACCTTTGAAAGCTGTTTGTCCAATAAACTATCTTTAACTGCCAGATGTGGTTTTTTTTAAAGCATGTTGGGCAGCCTGTTTCCCACCATCTGTCCCCCCCAAAAACATGTTTTTGATGTCATTTCCTCTTCCACATGTTGTTCTACCTTTTCATTTTCTAAAATATCATTTCAACAAGGATCATCATTTCAGTACTAAAGAGTTACTTCTGCTTCTGCTCAGAAGTCAGAAGATGATGCAAAATGATTTCTGCCCACTTAGATTTCTTTGTTTCTTTGGAGAATAGGAGAATGAAGAAGAGGTTTTTCCTCTCCTGCTAGCAGCTGAGTCCTTTTATTTGCCTGGCCCAGTGGGGCTTTTGTTTCTATCGCAGAGAGCCCTGTTATTTTTCAAAGGCTTTTGTGTACAATAATCCTTCCTGTGGTTCTGCTCACCCAGCACATTTTGCAGGAGTTAATGTCAAAAAGACTAAGTGTTGTTGAGTTTGGGTATGTTTTATGATGTTGTTGTTCTCCCTCCAAATCTTTCCTGAACAGAGCCTTAGTTCTCTTGCTAAAGAGTGGATGTGTTGGCTGTTTTGGTCACTTGTTTGATTTTGGTGGTTTGGAATGAAAGAAATGAATGCCATGGGTATTTTTAACAAGAGTTCCCCATGAGTATTGCTGTTTCTGTCCAATATCTGTAATCTGACAGAAGAGCATACCTAGGTGCAGTAGTGATTAAATTTGAAAGCATATTTCACCTGAAATTTTGCTTCTATTCAAGGTTACCTCTTCCCTGATGTGTCAATAAGAAGTGCTTATACATAGTTAAGAACAAATAATGGAAAGAAAATGATATTACATATCGATGGGTAAACATTTTTTTGCCTAAATATTCATTCCTCCAAATTGATGTTAGTAGGTGTCAAAGGTATAGGGATGGCAGTGGTTTCTGTCCCTGGAATTCAACCTGCAGGTGCTGTCAGGGACTCAGACTTTGCAAGCAGTTGCTGCTGACAGCCTTAGAGAAGAATATCCTCCCATTAGCAGCTGCTTAAGGACCAGACTGGGGCAAGTTCTAAACCTGTCAGCTCTTTCTCTTGAGAACTATGGCAGTAGCACAACCAGAGTCAGCTCTTATGTGACAAATAGGTTGAAACATGAACTCTTGGAGAAAAGACTATATCTCATAATGGACTGCGATCATTTTTGCTTTGTCAGCATGACAAATTGGAAAGAGTCCAGGCTGGGATGTCAGACGAGGTTCAGTTCCTAGACACGATTCTTAGTAGTAGACGTCCATAAATACACATTCTCTGAGTCTCGCCTACATTTTCTGGACATTGAGAACAATAAGACCAGTGTCAAAGTGTGGTTTTCTGGTTTAAGATAATAGCACATGTGAAGGGGCTAGCAAGTAGATACCTGGCACACAGTAGACACTCCACAAATGGCGGCTCTTGTTATTTGAGTTATAGAATTAAGCATTCATCTCTCATGGTGCCCCTTCCTGTTTGTCAAGTAACTTTCCATCCCATTTGCTGACTTGGGACCCCAGCTGTCCGAGCACTACTGATTTAGGACGAAGTTGGAGAGGCACAGCTCTCTTGGCATTAGGGGCCCTCGAAGTCGTATCCATAGTGAGAAGTCACCCTCTAATAGCCCCCGTGATTGACTCTCCATGTTAAGGTCTTGAAAATGTTGTAGCCAGAAGAACTGCCCACACAATCACTTAATGGCAAGAGTTATAATTGATGGTCTTTATATTCAGAGAAGCCTCCCAGAGAGAGTTGAAATGGGAGACATTGTAGAGGGGCTGTGCAGATAGCAATACAAATGCCCTTGCCCACAAGGCATGAAAGACAAGCGCTGAAAATGAAAAAAAGAAAAATAGCCAAGCAGTACAGTTGCAGAAATAACTCCTGTGACTTCAAAACGTTAAAAATAAAACTGCTTTCCTTGTGTACCCGTCCTTGACAGTGATTTCATCTTTTTAGCTGCCTTTCAGCTTGTTTTATTTCCGGCTGTGAGGGATAGAAGCCTCTGAATGAAGAGTACTTGTTCTCTTTCTCACTATAGACACATTTGTATATACACAGGTATACACATAAAAAATAAGTTTATTATATGGTTAACTAATCTACATACTTCTATTATTTTTCTATTAACGTATATATTTCTTCAGTAATAAGCACACATTCTTCTGTATCAATACAGTTGTTTTTCATGTATATATTAATAAACATAAAAACTACCTGGGCACACATCATCCTTAGTCTATGCCTAGATTTACATACGACCTGGATGTCAGACTTCTCACCCTCTGGAATCAACCTTTCCCTTAATATTCCTTAAGAATTCAGGCTCTCACCCTGCATGCTGCGGAAAGCCCCCCGCTCCCCGCCACACACACACAGCATTTCAGAAGATTGAATCCTGGCTACCTCAAGCCTTAAACTCCTCAGCGGTTTCACCACAGGGAGCTTCTCCCCCATGCCTTTCTCCTTAGTCCAGACTTGGCCATAATTTTGCTGAGCCCACTCTCTCCCTATATTAGTTTACCTGACCTGCTGTTAACCAAGTACCACAGACTGAGTAATTTAAACAACAGAAATGTATTGTCTTGCAGTTCTGGAGACTAGAAGTTTAACACCAAGGTGCTGGCAAGGTTGGTTCCTTCTGAGGGCTGTGAGGGAGGGTCTTTTCCCTGCATCCCTCCTCACTTCTGGTGTTTGCTGACAAACTTCGGTGTTCCTTGTCTCATAGATGCAACCCTCCCCAGTCTCTGTCTTCATCTGGTGTTTTCCCTCTGTGTTTCTGTCTTGGTGTCCCCTTTTTATAAAGACACAGTTAAGTTGGCTTAGGGCCAACTCTAATGACCCATATTAACACAATCATCTACAAACTCCCTGTTTCCTAATAAGATCACAGATACTAGGGCTAGGACTTAGACATCTTTTGGAGGGACAAAATGCAACCCATAACACTCCCTCTCCCCCCCCCAAGAAAAAAAAAAATTCTTACATCTTTTCTCTCTATACCTACCAGGGAAACATTCCAAAATTCCTAATCTCTTATTTTGTAGAAAAAGGGACCCCTCGGTTTGTTTCATCTGTTTATCTAATTCTTTATTGAGGACTATTTTGATAAAAATTTTCCCAGCTGGTTCATTCTTGAGGACTATTTTGATAAAATTTAAAAGTCTATACTGGTGTTTCATCTAATAAAAAACATTGGCCTAAGAGGAATTTTTACATTTCCCTAAAACAACCAGTTCAAACTATAGTCAGCCTTCAAAAGACTTTTTTTCCTTCCTCTCTCCTAACTTGTATGTGATCTCTACAAATACATAGGCACATAGAAAGTAGTGTACAAAATATAGTGTGTTGTACCATATTATTGTGAAATAAAACACAGATACAGAAAAACACACACAAAAAATGTAAAGCTTACTGAGTCATTTCTATAAAATTAATGTAAGGCAAACATTCTGTAACCAACATCCAAAACAAGAATAGAATGTTGCCAACCTGTAGAGCCTTTCTGGCTCTTTCTCATTGTAACCACAGCTCCTTCCCTCCTTCTGAAAGTAACCCCTACCTGACTTTTACAGTAATCATGTCCCTGCCTTTCTTTTATATCTATATCTCTTTATGTTTTATGTATCCCTACATACTTTATTTTAGTCTTGTCCAATTTTTTTAGATTAATATGCCTTTTAAGTCTCTCTTAAGCTATATAAATCCATCCCATCACTTTATTTTCCTCATAGTTTACCTGCTAAAGAACC
This sequence comes from Zalophus californianus, assembly GCF_009762305.2. NCBI lineage: Eukaryota > Metazoa > Chordata > Mammalia > Carnivora > Otariidae > Zalophus > Zalophus californianus. Next base: position 48,270,943 of record NC_045605.1, read on the forward strand.
CAACTCATTTGTGGAGCTTCCCAGTCTACACGTCTCTGATGTCCTCGTGATACAGTTCAATATGTCACTCTCTCCTCTATAGTTTCCACAATTGGCAGGTGGATCCAGAGGTATAATTAAACCCATGTGTGACCCCTTTGGCAAGACTATAAGTGGTGGTATGCTCTTTTATAAGGAAGCAAGTAATACTAATCTTCACTCTGGCAGCCATTGGTATTCAGTTCTTAAATATATTATTTCATTAGAAGTGAAAAAATGGTAATATTGAATTGTATTAGCTTGTTTTTATTTATTATCTGGGATTATCTTATTACAAAGCACTTTCCTTCATCTATTATAGAGTTCATATATAAAATGCAGGATAAGTGATGGATTCTTTCCTATTATTTATCCAGTTCACAAGATAATGAATTGGCTCCCTGTCACCTGCATGACCAATTAGCTGTATTATTATAATTTATTGTTACTATTGGTACTATGAAGTTATGGATTTAGACATAACTGAAACAAGAGGGAGAAAAAAACAAAAAATAATCAAATAAACAGAGCCTCAGTAACCTATGAGACAATATTAAGCAGTTTAACATTTGTGTCACTGCAGTCCCATTAGGAGAGGAGAAAGAAATGAGTAGGGAAAAATATATATATATAGTCTAAAATTTTTCCCAATTTAATTGAAACATCAACACACAGATTCAAGAAGCTCAGTAAATTCCAAACAAACTAGGTACAAACATATAAAATAGACTACTGTAACAACAACAGATTGCAGGCACACAAGAGACATCATAGGAAAGATAAAGATAATAAATAAAAACAGCCAGAGAAAGCAAACACATTACATACAGGAGAACCATGATAGGAATTACTACTGACTTATCAGAAACAATAGGGGTCAGAGGCCAATGGTATGACATTTTTTTAAAAGACTAAAAGATAATATGTAAAGTGTTTCAATGTTAAGACCCATGCCTGACACATAGTAAGCACTAAATAAATTTTAGTTGTTGTTGTTTATTATTACCTTTATTATCATTTTTCTTCTTTAAGGTGGTAGAGACTACTGAATGAATGTGCTATCCTTTTTTTTTTTTGCTTTTTTTAAATTTATTTTATTATGTTATGTTAATCACCATACATTACATCATTAGTTTTTGATGTAGTGTTCCATGATTCATTGTTTGTGTATAACACCCAGTGTTCCATTCAATACATGCCCTCTTTAATACCCATCGCCAGGCTAACCCACCCCCCACCCCCCTCCCCTCTAGAATCCTCAGTTTGTTTCTCAGGGTCCATAGTCTCTCATGGTTCGTCTCCCCCTCTGATTTGCTATCCTTTTTGCAGTACCTAAAGGAATAGTTTAAAGAGTTACTTTCTTATAGAAAATACATTGTCATGGTTGTTATCCCACTGACATTATTCAAAACTATCTAGTTGGATAAATGAAACTAAAAAATCTTCATGAGATTTGTTGTTCTTTTCATTCAAGGCATAGATTTAGAATCTCTACTTTTATTAGATATATAATACGTAAGACATTTTTTCAAATTTTTGACCTTAGACTGATATTTAGAAAAGAGAAAAATAAATGGATTTTTACTTAAAAGTGAAAGAAAGAAATTTTTTCTAATTGTGACTGGTTCAATCTATATATAACATGGCTTTAAAATCCCCTGTGAAATCATTCTTCCAGTTTATTTCCTTTGTTTATAATCTGTGAACTTGTAGGGGAGAAGAGTGTGCTTTATTAAATTAATGCATTATTCAAGTAGAATAATATTTGAGAAGGCTATGCTTTTATAAATAACTCCTTTTAAATTCATTAATGAGTGTCCTCACTGCCTCTTCTAGTTTGAAATCATAATTTTCTACAAGCTGAGTTGATATAATTTTTTTCTCCTAAGTGTTATTCTTTTTTTCTCTCCTTGGGACTTTGCCTACAGTATGTTTTCTGCCAAGGACTCCTTCTGAATACTCTTAACTGGTTAATTCCTCCTCTTCCTTCAGAACCCAGTAGAAAAAATTACTTCCATTGAGGAATACCCCCTGTCTGTTTTCAGAGCATGGTGTTTTTATCTATGAATCTAGTTGCTTATTTAGGTAGCATAGTGTAATGATTAAGACTCCAGGCTCTAGATTTGGATTATTTGAATATGAATCCTGGCTCCACTGCATTCTTGCTATGTGACCTTGGTAATGTTTTACTTGGTCTCTGGTGCCTCCATTTCCTCATCAACAAAAGGAGGATAATAATTATACCTATCTTATAGGATGATGTGACAGTTTTCAAAAAGTTAATACACACAAAGTTCTTTGAGCAGTGTTTAGCATATGGTAAACTAAATTAATAAGTACGACAGAGCTTTCATATTTAATGATCTTCTTGGCACATGCTTTATATATCAAGTGATCAATAAATAATTTTGTGAATGTCTAAAACCATAGCAGCCACTGATTCTGATTTTTTTTTTTTTTTTTGTAAAATCAGTCTAATTAGTATTGAGTACCTAGAGCATGGCTTGACATTTAGTTATTTCTTGAATAGATGCATAGATAAGTGAATGATTGAATGAATGAAATTCAATACTGAATGCTAGTCTATAAAAGTTAAAAGTAGAAGGAAATTAATGTCATTTAGTTTACTTGAGAACAACTAAATTCTTAGGAAAAAATAATGAGGAGCTATTCCTGAAAGTGTATGTATTCAAATAGGCAAACAGAGGAAGTTGGAGGGTGGAGGTATCCTTCCAGAATGGGAAATAACATTTATAAAGGTGGGAATAGATGGTACAGAAGATGTTAGCTTTTCTCAGCTCAAAGTTAATTAAAGAAAAAGAAAACTGTCAGGATTAGAGTTACCATATACAAAAAATATGGTTGATTTTACACTGGATGGTGAAAGAAAAAGTGCACTGTACAATTGTGCATTTTGCAAGACCTGACGGAAATGCCATCTTCCTCATTTATCAGCTCTAGGAATGTGAACATGTTATCAATCATCTGTAAAACTCCTGATTTGTTAAGTTGGAGTAATAGCTGGTCTAAGGATTGAATAAAATAATGCAAGCAAAGCTCTAAGAACAATGCCTTGCACATGGTACACAGTAAAAACCAACTTATCTAGCAGGAAAAAAAACACTAGTTGTCCAATTATTGAAAAAATTCTTTAAACATTTTATTTCCATTTAAAACATGAATATATATTAAGTTGCCAATTTTTCTTTAAAGTCGTCCCATTTTTAGAGGCCCCTGCTATTTTTTGTGTATAAAATATGCCAATAATCGAAAATATTGGAAATATAATCTAAGTGTCTGAATACTTCTAGACTTTGTATTTTTTTCTCAGTCTTCACAGTTGCCTTGCCTTATTAATTTGATAGTATTTTTTAAGATTTTTATTTATTTATCTGAGAGAGAGAGCTCGAGCGGGGGGGAGGGGTAGAGGGGGAGGGAGAAGCAGACTCCCTGCTGAGCAGGGAGCCTGATGCAGGGCTTGATCCCAGGACCCTGGGATCATGACTGAGCCAGAGGCAGATGCTTAACTGACTGAGCCACCCAGGAGCCCCAATTTGATAGTATTTTAGAAACAATCTACTTTCAAAAGGCCTTTTTAAGACATTCACCTTACATTTTATAGAAACAACTCTTTCAGACTTAGTGGGCTTGATAACAAACTCAGATAAAGCTTGATAAACACACACTTCTACGGAGTAAGTATACAGCTCCACTTGGTAACTGAACAGCTCCATTTGTTTGAGGAGCATGGTGAAGATATGCTCAAAGATAGCTTCCTAGCCATAAATATCTAGGATACTCTGATCCAGTCAAGACAATGAAGAGTCTTGGTTAATTCAGCAAGTCATTAATTTAAGTAAGGAGACTTTGTCTATACTATTGCTGCTGTTAAAGGGGTTAGATTAGTTTTATTTGCTGAAATATCACTTCAGTAACACTCTGACATTCATGTTCCCAGTAGAAATTTAAATATACTCTCAGGTATATTACTTCATACTTTAACTGCTTGTTTATCTTCCACTCTAGACTGCGAATTCCTCAATATTAAGTACTTGTTTTCTTTGTGTAGCCATTCCCTAGCCTATAGTAGATACTGGGAGATGTCTGGAATAGTCTGAAGTCTAGAGGCCATGTCCCATGAGAGAAATTAGGGGAAACTAGATTTGCTTAGTTTAAAACAGAGATGACAAAGATGACTGTACTAGCTGGCTTTAAAACCTCTGCTTTGGGGATGCCTGGGTGGCTCAGTCGGTTAGGCCTCTGTCTTCACCTCGGGTCGTGATCTCAGGGTCCTGGGATGGAATCCCACATCAGGTTCCCTGCTCAGTGGGGAACCTGCTTCTCCCTCTGCCCTTCCCCTCTGCTCATGATCTCTCTCTCTTTCTCTCTCTCTCTCAAAATAAATAAATAAAATCTTTAAAAAAAATAATAAAAAAATCTCTGCTTTTGGAGTAACCCAGACTGACTTCTCGTTCAGGCTCTGCAGTTAAACAGCTTTGTGACTCTGAGAAATCACTTCATCTTTAGAGATCTTGGTGTACTGAACTGTAAAATTGGGGAAGTAGAACAGATGATCTGGGGAATCCCTTCTAAGTTAGTTTTTCCACTTATTGGAAAGGCTATCATTCATGAAGTACTCTTACTTATTCTCTTTCTCCTCAGAAGACAGAACTGGGATCAGTAGGTAGAAACTATAACATCAACTAGCTATTCAATTAACATAGAAAAAAGATTTAATGATTCTATCTTGGTTACAGAGTGTTCAAGTAAAGTCTTAAATGGGCATGGACCTGGAGTGGGGGTAGATTAGAATAACTCCACAGTCTCTTCCAATAAGATTCTTTGATTATATGGATCAAGGGGCCAAATGAAGGAAGAGCTTTCAGCTTCTTTTCTGTTTAAATTTTCTGACTGATTCTGCTTTCTTAGCTTTTTTGTTCACATGTACTGCACTACTGAGAGTAATTTTAAGTTTACTATTTTCCTCTTCAACATAATCATAAGCCCTGTTTTAAGACACTGACTCTTTTGACAGTAAAACTGAGGCAAACCACAACTACATAATCTCCCTGATATGCTAGAGAGATCCCAACTGCATTTGCCAAACGAATACCAAAGATGTTAGTAGTAATGCTTACATGCAATATCTAAATGCCACAAACTGCAACCATTGAATGAATCAGCGCCAGTCAAGGTCAATGATATTGGGAGTCTCACCAAGTTTTCCAGAGTGAACAGGAATCTAAGAGTAGCTTGACTCCCTGCCTCTCTCCTGCTCTGTGCCAAAAATCAGAGTCTGTGTTTCCGCCATCTTACAGCTATTGCACAATGGCCTGGAATATGTGAGGATATTTGCAAATGGATAAGGACAGAGAGACAATAACCAAATTGTTTCATAGCAATTACTATTTTGGGGAGATTATTTATTCTTAGAGGCAAGTTGATCACCTACAGAAGATAACCTTAGCTCATTTTGTTAGCCATGAAAAGCAAGAGAACTGTTCATTTAAAGTCTAGACAATGTGTTTTGTTGTTTCCTAGCTTTATAAATCTTGCAGAAAATGTCTTTTCCTTAGATTTTAATCAGGATAAAGAATAAGCTCGATCTAGCAAATGACTACTTCAAAATCCAATTAATTGAATCATTTGGTGAAAATACAGTCCATGTTATATTTTACTTGTTTTCAATTAAAACATATGTGCTATGGACATGCACATTTTTATTTGATGATAAGAAAACATTAACATGTAGAGGAGGATCTTAGTTGAAACTTTGTGTGGGGGGCTATCAGGGCTTAGGGAGCCCAAGTGCTTTAGGGAAGGGTGGGTGGTTTTCTAGGAAGAGGAGGCACGTGTTCTAAGTGCTGACTGGCTTGCATAATTTAAGCAAATCCTCTAAAATGGAAAGGGAGGGGCTGCTTGGAAAGCTGGCTCTCAGCAACTTGTCTTATGTTTCTCTCAGGGAAAAACTTGCAATCCTCTAGTGTCCATGCACACTTTATTGGGGGTGAACACCTTGGTTTTGGTTAAACAGCTAATGCTGTTGATGGCTGTGCCAGGAAGGGTTAGGACCAACTACAAATTAATGTGGGCTGTAAAATGTAGTATGTTTCCCTAACTTCCTGTTTTTCCTGAGAAGAAAATAATAAATATTTTATCCAAATGCAAAGAAAGAAAGAAAGAAAGAAAGAAAGAAAGAAAGAAAGAAAGAAAGAAAGAAAGAAAGAAAGAAAGAAAGAAAAAACATTAACACTAATGGTTGGCAGTATTTTTCAATGTCAAAGTTTGAATATTAACTACTCTTGCATTCACAGAGCATGTCCAAATGTATTGGACAACAGCCATTGCCTCATTTGGTAATGGGCTGTGCTGTCACAGAAGGACTAAGGTTTTTCCTAACTCTCAAAAGTGTGGATTCAAATTGTTTTCATTCTTATATGCAAAGCCTTCACCTAGCCCTGGAAAGTTCCCTGAGGTATTACTGATTCAAGTGGCTAAAAATACTAAATGACACTGAAGAATCGTCTGAAAACTTATACCTTAAGAGCAAGAAGAGCTAAAGTTGTTTTATTTAATTGGCTTCCCGTATTCTCTAAATGTCTATTTTAAAAAAATATTACCAAAATCAAACATTTTTAAGTTCGCTCTACTCATTTATTCTTTTAATTTATTACAGTGATCATAAAGATTTTTCATGCTTCTCAAAGTAAAATAGTGAAAGAATATAACTTATAAGACAGAAACTGGAAGATTATACAGTTTTATGATTAGCAATAATTTGAAATACAGGAAAGTAATTACTTGGAATTTAAAGTTTATTTTTAATGTGTTCAAGTGTAAGACTTGATAGCTTAAGAGTTGTATACCCAGTTACACATTAAAATTAATTGAATCAACTTTAGCAACCACTAAGTGCAAAGACACAAGCATGTAATTAATAATAATAACATTCAAGTGTTTACCCTGAGCTAGTAGATATTTTGATTTCTCTCATTTTATAATTCATGTCAAGTGAAAAAATAAATTACTTGAAATTTATGTTGACATTCTTCATTTGCTACAATATTTAAGAAAGGAGCTAGGACTTTTCCGAGCACATCTACTTTTAGTTTTATTGAAGTGTACACATTACCAGTTTTATCATATGAAATAAATGTCAGTGGTCATAATCATTGATGTCACTGAAATCCTTAAATAATTCTAAAATTTAACAACATGTGTTACAGTTAAAGCTGAGTTCTAGCTAATGTCCAATGTGAGAAGGTTAGTACTTTTATACCATACTGTTCAGATTTATTTTCCTAAGAATTTTTTTTAAACTTGTTTTTATTGCTACTACTGCTAAGGGTAGTGTGCATTTGTAGAATGTTTTAGAGTTTTCCAAACTGGAACTCTCAACACACAGACTGGGAGGCAGAACTGAACAGCAGTTAAGAGCAAAGGCTTTGCTGCCACACAATCTTAAGTTCATGTCCTGGTGCACCAGTTGTTAAATTGCTGAACTTGAGAAAATTATTTAACCTTTCAATCTTTATTTTCTTGTTTGAACAATGGTATAATATCTGTCTTATTCTATTTTTTAGTGAGGTTAAAAGAGATAAGGCATAATATACAAAATATGTTTACCATGCCTGGCAAATAGTAAGTAATAAATACAAATATTATTGTTCCTCACAGATTTAAGCCATTTAATATTCATTTGCTGAAGGAGAACCTCTAAAAACTCTGTGTTATTCAGTGTCTAACTGGACAGCACCACTGACTTTGTCATCCACCACAAGACCCTCCGCTTTAGTTGCTCTCTGTTGACCTCTTTAGAATCAAGTGAAACTGAACCTTGATGAAACTAACAGGCAGCTTAGCTTTCCCTTGCTAAATTAGTCTTCCAAGTTATACAACCCAAAAATTGCAGAACAGATTAGAGAAAATATATATACTATATAACAGTATATATATAAGTAATATATATATATATAAATAGTATATAAATAAATAATAGAATAGGAAGCACCCAGTATGCTTATCTTAAGATGTGAGATTTAGGAGCTTTAGTAAGCATTTTTATGGATGTATTTTTATACTTTCACCTCTATAATCATTGCTTGTGTATATGCTTTTTGACTGTTTTGTTTTTTTTTTTTGCATCTTTAATGCCAAAATATCATGGCAAAGGTAGGAGAGGTTAAAATAAAATTGAAGGATCACCATGATGCAAATGGTCATACTTCTCTCAATCTTAATAAGAAGTACTTATATCTTCACATTTCTAATCTTCTATGCATAATCTACCTCAAAATCCCCAAATTAGAGTCAATAGGATATAGTGCATGTCCTATTAACATGAGTAAGTTAGGGGGTATCAGAATCTGAAATCTTTAAGACAAAATTGTTCACGACAAAATTAACAGTAACAACTCTGTTCTGTTTGTTTATTCAGTCAACAAATATTTATTGAGTGTCTAATATTTTCTGGGGAAAGAGCATTACAAAGAGAGGTAATTTGGGTAATACCTCTTGATTCTTGCTCTAAGCAGAAGAAATCTGAATTAAGACAGGACCAACAGATCAAGCTACATACAAAAAGAAAGTTATCCACCTTAGCAACAACCTGGTCATCCTAGGACCTCTTATTTGAATGTATCCCCATCCCTCTTAGATCTGATTGCCCCCAGTTTTGCCCCTACTCAGAGTTTAAACTTCATGCTGGAAGAAAGAGCCAACATACAAATTTATTTTTGATAGTATGGTCTGAAGTCACCTGACTTCGTTTGTCAAGTTTTTTTTCCTCTTTTCCATTTCTCTTAAAACACTTAAAGCACAAAGCTGTTGCTGCTATTGATGCATAACATACTGCTATTGGTCTTTTTATATAAATAAATAAATATATATATATATACATACATATACATATATATATAAATAATTTGAATTTTTGGAAACTTTAGCTGTGCTGTCAACTTTGGAAAAAGTATCCCAGTTGTACCGTGTTGGGTTGGCATTGTACAGAAATTAACAGCCATATTGGTCTAGAAATGTTAAACATAATTTTTTCCATTTTTACAGGGGTAACGCACTGTATTAAATATGTAAGGTCTTATCTACATGGGTTTGATTACAGAAACTAATAAAGTATTCTCTAAATAAAAAAAAAAAAACACTTAAAGCATTATCACATTAAAAAAAAAAAAGCAGGGTGCCTGGGTGGCTCAATCAGTTAAGCATCTGCCTTTGGCTCAGGTCATGATCCCGGAATCCTGGGATTGAGCCCCGCAGCATTGGGCTCCCAGCTCAGTGGGGAGCCTGCTTCTCCCTCTCCCCCTGCCAGTCCCCCTGCTTGTGCTCACTCTTCCTCTCTGTCAAATAAATAAAATCTTTAAAAATAAATAAACATTTTTTTAAAAAAAGCTCTGATCACATTATCCATTATATCATAGTTATTATTATGCTGCTGTTTCTCTAATTTTCTCCAATATACTTACAAAAAGTATTTGATGATCGTTTGGAGATGAAGAATGTTCTAGAGCAGTGATTAAACCAAATCCTTATTAAATCTCCATCTGCCCACAGCTGCCTAAAATAGACTGAACCTATAACTCTAAAAGATACGAACTAGTTGTGTCAGTCATTGAGATATATTTATAGTTTCTGTACCTTTGGAATTTTTCTGCCAATACCAGTAGAGTTACAAATATATAGACATTATTAATTAAATTTCATATTATGTACATGTGGAACCCTGATAAAGTTAAAAACTCACAACTTAACCAAGGGTAGAGTAACTGGAGAGGGTTCACTAAGAAGGTAATATAAGAGTAAAGTACTAGAACCCAGATCTGTAATTTCATTTTCCTCCATGGGGTAAACCCAATTTTAATGATGAATGACAGTATTTTAAGAGAGTTTGAGAAATAAAATACAAGTCGATGTGAGTGACGGATGATCTCAGAGTTTTGTGTCTGATAGCTCATTTTATATTCTAGTATTTTATCATTCTTTGTATATTAATAATACATAAAGTCTATATAAACATAACTGATTTACAGTTTATAAGGAAGTATTATCACATTTGACTTCCATTAACATCTTGAGAGGGAACACAAAGAAAATGGATATTCTTTAACTATTAGCACTTAACACTGTGTGGTTTCTTCTCATAAATTATCATAATTAATTTTCATTGTCATATTATGAGGTAACTATTAAAACTGATGCCAAGAGTAGTTAAACAACTTGTTACAAAGTCACACAGCTTTTGAACGATAGAACCAAGGTTTGTGCCAGTAATCTTTCTACTATGCCACACAAAAGCCATGGCATATATTATTATATCCATCTTACATATTATGAAACAGGCCTACTGAGAATAAGTGAATTGTTCTAAAAATTCATTTGCTATTTTATCATGGCATGTCTTTTTTTCTAGTTTTATGGAGATGTAGTTGACATACATCACTGATTGTGAAATGGTTACTGCAGTAAGTTTAGTTAACATCCATCATCTTATTTAGATACAATAGAAAGAAAAAACAAAACAAAACAAAAACACCTTATTTTCCCTTGTGATGAAAACTCTTAGGATGTACTCTCTTAAGAGCTTTCCTATATATCATACAGCAGTGTTAAATTAACTATAATCACTATGATGTATATTACATCCCTTGAACTTATTTATCTTGTAACTGGAAGTTTGTACATTTTGATCACCTTCCTCCATTTACCCCCACATCAACCCCCCCTACCTTTGATAACCATAAATCTGATCTCTTTTTCTATGTGTTTTGTTTTATTTTGTTTTTTAGATTCCACATAAAAGTAAGATAATATGGTTTTCCATGTTGTTGTAAATGAGAGAATTTCATCATTTTTGCATGGCTGAATAATATTTCATGGCTGTGATAATATTCCATTGTGTGTGTGTGTGTGTGTGTGTGTGTGTGTGTATAGCACCACTTCTTTATCCATTCATCATCAGTAGACACATAGATTGTTTCCCGGTCTTAGCTAATTGTAAATAATACTGCTATGAACATGGGGGTGGCAACTATCTTTTTGAGTTAGTGTTTTTTATGAATATATTCCCAGAAGTGGAATTATTGGATCAAATGATAGTTCTTTTTTTTGTTGTTGAGGATTCTCCATACAATTTTTCATAGTGGCTGTACCAATTTACAACCCTACCAAGAACAAAGATTCCCTTTGCTCCACATCCTTGTTAGCATGTGTTATCTCTTGTCTTTCAGTGATGGCCATTCTAAAAGGTGTGGGATGATACCTTACTGTGGTTTTGGTTTGCATTTCCCTTATGACTGATGTTGAGCATCTTTTCATGTATATCTTCTTGGTCATCAGTATGTCTTCTTTGGGAAAATGTTTATGCAGGTCTTTTACCCATTTTTAATTAGATTACTTATGGGCTTTGCTATTGAGTTTTATGAGCTCTTTTTGTATTTTGGATATTAACGCCTTATCAGATACATGGTTTGCAAATATTTTTTCCCATTCTATACATTGCTTTTTCACTTTGTTGATTGTTTCTTTTGCTGTGCAGAAGCTTTTTAGTTTGATATATTCTCATTTTTTTAATTTTTTGCTTGTGCTTTAAGTGTCATATCCAAAAAATTATTGTCAAGACCCATGTCAAGGAGCTCTTTTCCCTATGCTTTCTTCTAGGAGTTTCATGACTTCAAGTCTTACATTTAAGCCTTTAATCAATTTCAAGTTAATTTTTGTAAGTAGCATAAGATAGTGTTCAAAAGTTTCTTTCTTTTTAATGTGAATATCCAAATTTTGCCAGCACCATTTATTAGAGAGATTGTTTTCTCACTATTAAGAATTCTTGACTTACTTGTCAAATATTAGTTGACTGTATATTCTTGGATTTATCTCTAGGATCTCAATTCTGTTCCATTAATCTGTTTTTCTTTTTTTATGCCAGTACCATACTGTTTTGATTACTACAACTATATAGTACAGCTTGAAATCAGGAAGTGTGATGCCTCTTGGTTTTTTCTTCTCCTTAAAGACATTCAAATATATAACAGGATTTCTTTGTGAAAATTAAACCTATTTGGATGAAAGTATAAGATTTCAAACTGAGGGTTCTGGGGAGGGGTGGGGGTATGGGCTAGCCTGGTGATGGGTATTAAAGAGGGCACATTCTGCATGGAGCACTGGGTGTTATACGCAAACAATGAATCATGGAACACCACATCAAAAACTAATGATGTAATGTGTGGTGATTAACATAACATAATAATATAAAAAAAAAAGCTTAAAGCCAAAGGCACATGCTGCATGCTTTGTACAACTGGATATGTAACATAGAATAGATTGTTGTGAAGATTAAGAGGACTTGATACAAAAGATATTTAGTCTTTAATGAAACAGATTTTATGGCAAAGCAAAAGTACTTTAGTTCAGTTGTTGTATAATTGAAGATATTAGCACTTATCATACATAATGTAATAAGGCAACCTCTATTATTCAGTGGTTCCAAATATTTTCTTTGACATGTCTGAAATCATACAGTAAATACTGGAAATATTGGTGAGGCACTTTATAAATCTGAGTGATAGTAAGTCCTTTATTATTTCATAGTGAGCAAAATGTCCTTGCAAAAAGAGGTACTTGTGTAATTATTTCAATTACATAACTCTCACTCTTTCCTAAGACCCAAGCTGAATCTAGATTTTCCAATTATCCCTTTTACAAAGAGCACTATAAGAATGATCAAATGAAATAGTGAAGTCAGATATCTGCTGAAAATGCCCATTTGAAATCTTTGGTGAATTTTAATATGCTTATAAATGAATTTAGTGTTAGCTCTTTAGATTCTTAGCAGACAACAAATGCCTGTTAATGTTATATTTTATATTTCAAAGTTTGGTTTTATGAATAGGTTGTGACAAACAGGGAATGGGGAGAGGGAACCAGAAAAAAGCAAAACTAATGATGTAATGTATGGTGATTAACATAACATAATTTAAAAAATGACATTTTTTGGGACAAAAAAACACTACTGGTAAAAAAATATGTTTCAAACTAGAGTATTAACATAGGATTGAGGGAAAAAAAGTTTCCCCAAAATACGTTTTAATGAGAGATAAATGAATATAGTGAAGAAAAAAAGACCAAAATCTGGGAAGGAAACAAATTACACTTTATCATAAAAAATAGAAAATAGAACATCCTCCCAACCACACAGAATACAGTTGAATGTATTTTCAAACAATAGCCACAACTAATGAGGAAAATTTAGGAGAGATCAAACCTGTTCATGTCATTCAGGAATTAAAACTCCTCAAAGGCTTTCCATTACTGCTAATACAGTGTCCAGACTTTTTTTTTCTTTTTTGAGAGAGAAAAAGATGGGGAGAGAGAGAGAGAGAGAGAGCTGGGGGAGGGGCAGAGGGAGAGAATCTCAAGCAGACCCCCCCCCCCCCCCACTGAGCATGGAGACTGATGCAGGGCTCAATCTTGGGACCCCATGAGATCATGACCTGAGCCAAAATCAAGAGTCCAACATTTAAACCAGCTGAGCCACGCAGACTCCCCCAGGGTCCAGACTTCTTAACACAGCATCTTTGCGCCTTTATGAGCCTTTCTTTCACCAGGGTCTCTTCTCAGTATGTTCTCCTAACCCATTTGCTTCTTTGACTGTAAAGATCAAAGCTGCATGTACTTTTCTATAAGCTACTCCCTCCCTCTGCTTAGAATTCCTCTCGCTGTCTCTCTTCTTCCAGCCATTTAACAGGACTCAGCTCAGCTACCACTGTCTCCAAAAAGTTTTCCGTGACTTGACTATATGCCGTTCCTCTAAAGCAATGGTTTATGCTCTGTTTACTCTGTCATTCCTTTCACCCTGGTCTGTGAGCTCCTTGAGGACGGGAAGTGTGTCCTCTTCATAGTTATCTTTCCCAGGGCCAGTGCTGTGAGTTGAATTGGGTCCCCTCAAAAGATTTTCAAGTCTTTTTTTTTTATTTTTTATTGTTATGTTAATCACCATATATTACATCATTAGTTTTTGATGCAGTGTTCCATGATTCATTGTGCATAACACCCAGTGCTCCACGCAGAATGTGCCCTCTTGAATACCCATCACCAGGCTAACCCATCCCCCCACCCCCCTCCCCTCTAGAACCCTCAGTCTGTTTTTCAGAGGCCATAGTCTCTCATGGTTCATCTCCCCCTCTGACTTACTCCCCTTCATTCTTCCCCTCCTGCTATCTTCTTCTTTTTCTTTTTTCTTAACATATGTTGCATTATTTGTTTCAGAAGTACAGATCTGTGATTCAACAGTCTTGCACAATTCACAGCACTCACCATAGCACATACCCTCCCCAATGTCTATCACCCAGCCACCCCATCCCTCCCACCCCCCCACCACTCCAGCAACCCTCAGTTTGTTTCCTGAGATTAAGAATTCCTCATATCAGTGAGGTCATATGATACATGTCTTTCTCTGATTGACTTATTTCACTAAGCATAACACCCTCCAGTTCCATCCACGTCGTTGCAAATGGCAAGATCTCATTCCTTTTGATGGCTGCATAATATTCCATTGTGTATATATACCACTTCTTCTTTATCCATTCATCTGTCGATGGGCATCTTGGCTCTTTCCACAGTTTGGCTATTGTGGACATTGCTGCTATAAACATTGGGGTGCACGTACCCCTTTGGATCCCTACATTTGGATCTTTGGGGTAAATACACAGTAGTGCAATTGCTGGATCATAGGGTAGCTCTATTTTCAACTGTTTGAGGAACCTCCATACTGTTTTCCAGAGGGGTTGCACCAGCTTGCATTCCCACCAACAGTGTAGTAGGGTTCCCCTTTCTCCGCATCCCTGCCAACATCTGTCGTTTCCTGACTGGTTAATTTTAGCCATTCTGACTGGTGTGAGGTGGTATCTCATGGAGGTTTTGATTTGGATTTCCCTGATGCCGAGCGATGTTGAGCACTTTTGCATGTATCTGTTGGCCATTTGGATGTCTTCTTTGGAAAAATGTCTGTTCATGTCTTCTGCCCATTTCTTGATTGGATTATTTGTTCTTTGGGTGTTGAATTTGATAAGTTCTTTATAGATTTTGATTACTAGCCTTTAACTGATATGTCATTTGCAAATATTTTTTCCCATTCTGTCGGTTGTCTTTTGGTTTTGTGGACTGTTTCTTTTGCTGTGCAAAAGCTTTTTATCTTGATGAAATCCCAATAGTTCATTTTTCCCCTTGCTTCCCTTGCCTTTGGCGATGTTTCTAGGAAGAAGTTGCTGTGGCTGAGGTCGAAGAGGTTGCTACCTGTGTTCTCCTTTGGGATTTTGATGGACTCCTGTCTCACATTTAAGTCTTTCAACCATTTTTAGTCTATTTTTGTGTGTGGTGTAACGAAATGGTCCAGTTTCATTCTTCTGCATGTGTCCAATTTTCCCAACACCATTTGTTGAAGAGACTGTCTTTTTCCCATTGGACATTCTTTCCTGCTTTGTCAAAGATAAGTTGACCATAGAGTTGAGGGTCCATTTCTGGGCTCTCGATTCTGTTCCATTGATCTATGTGTCTGTTTTTGTGCCAGTACCATACTGGCTTGATGATGACGGCTTTGTAATAGAGCTGGAAGTCCGGAATTGTGATGCCGCCAGCTTTGCTTTTCTTTTTCAGTACTCCTCTGGCTATTCGGGGTCTCTTCTGGTTCCATACAAATTTTAGGATTATTTGTTCCATTTCTTTGAAAAAAGTGGATGGTATCTTGATGGGGATTGCATTGAATGTGTAGATTGCTCTAGGTAGCATTGACATCTTCACAATGTTTGTTCTCCCAATCCATGAGCATGGAACATTTTTCCATTTCTATGTGTCTTCTTCAATTTCTTTCATGAGTATTTTATAGTTTTCTGAATACAGATCCTTTGCCTCTTTGGTTAAATTTATTCCTAGGTATCTTATGGTTTTGGGTGCAATTGTAAATGGGATCGACTCCTTGATTTGTCTCTCTTCTGTCCTGTTGTTGGTGTATAGGAATGCCACTGATTTCTGTGCATTGATTTTATATCCTGCCACTTTACTGAATTCCTGTATGAGTTCTAGCAGTTTTGGGGTGGAGTCTTTTGGGTTTTCCACATACAGTATCATATCATCTGCAAAGAGTGAGAGTTTGACTTCCTCTTTGCCGATTTGGATGCCTTTGATTTCTTTTTGTCTGATTGCTGTGGCTAGGACTTCTAATACTATGTTGAATAGCAGTGGTGATAGTGGACATCCCTGCTGCGTTCCTGACCTTAGGGGAAAAGTTCTCAGCCTTTCCCCATTGAGAATGATATTCGCTGTAGGTTTTTCATAGATGGCTTTTATGATATTGAGGTATGTACCCTCTATCCCTATCCTCTGAGGAGTTTTGATCAAGAAAGGATGCTGTACTTTGTCAAATGCTTTTTCTGCATCTATTGAGAGGATCATATGATTCTTGTTCTTTCTTTTGTTAATGTATTGTATCAAATTGATTGATTTGCGGATGTTGAACCATCCTTGCAGCCCAGGGATAAATCCCACTTGGTCGTGGTGAATAATCCTTTTAATGTACTGTTGGATCCTATTGGCTAGTATTTTGGTGAGAATTTTTGCATCCCTGTTCATCAAGGATATTGGTCTGTCATTCTCCTTTTTGATGGGGTCTTTGTCTGGTTTGGGGATCAAGGTAATGGTGGCCTCATAAAATGAGTTTGGAAGTTTTCCTTCCATTTCTATTTTTTGGAAAAGTTTCAGGAGAATAGGTATTAATTCTTCTTTAAATGTCTGATAGAATTCCCCTGGGAAGACATCTGGCCCTGGGCTTTTGTTTCTTGGGAGATTTTTGATGACTGCTTCAATTTCCTTAGTGGCTATAGGTCTGTTCAGGTTTTCTATTTCTTCCTGGTTCAGTTTTGGTAGTTGACACATCTCTAGGAATGCACCCATTTCTTCCAGGTTATCTAATTTGCTGGCATAGAGTTGCTCATAATATGTTCTTATAATTGTTTGTATTTCTTTGGTGTTGGTTGTGATCTCTCCTCTTTCATTCATGATTTTGTTGACATGGGTCATTGCTCTTTTCTTTTTGATAAGTCTGGCCAGGGGTTTATCAATCTTGTTAATTCTTTCAAAGAACCAGCTCCTAGTTTCGTTGATCTGTTCTACTGTTCTTTTGGTTTCTAGTTCATTGATTTCTGCTCTGATCTTTATGATTTCTCTTCTCCTGCTGGGTTTAGGCTTTATTTGCTGTTCTTTCTCCAGCTCCTTTAGGTGTAGGGTTAGGTTGTGTATTTGAGACCTTTCTTGTTTCTTGAGAAAGGCTTGTATTGCTATATACTTTCCTCTCAGGACTGCCTTTGCTGTATCCCAAAGATTTTGAACAGTTGTGTTTTCATTTTCATTGGTTTCCATGATTTTTTTAAATTCTTCTTTAATTTCCTGGTTGAGCCGTTCATTCTTTAGTAGGATGCTCTTTAGCCTCCATGTATTTGAATTCTTTCAGACTTTCCTCTTGTGATTGCGTTCTAGTTTCAAAGCATTGTGGTCTGAAAATATGCAGGGAATGATCCCAATCTTTTGGTACCGATTGAGACCTGATTGGTGACCTAGGATGTGATCTATTCTGGAGAATGTTCCACGGGCACTAGAGAAGAATGTGTATTCTTTTGCTTTGGGATGGAATGTTCTGAATATGTCTGTGAAGTCCATTTGGTCCAGTGTGTCAATTAAAGTCTTTATTTCCTTGTTGATCTTTTGCTTAGATGATCGGTCCATTTCAGTGAGGGGAGTGTTAAAGTCCCCCACTATTATTGTATTGTTGTCAATGTGTTTCTTCGCTTTTGTTATTAATTGCCTTATATAATTGGCTGCTCCCATGTTCGGGGCATAGATATTTACAATTGTTAGATCTTCTTGTTGGATAGACCCTTTAAGTAGGATATAGTGTCCTTCCTCATCTCTTATTACAGTCTTTGGTTTAAAATCTAATTTGTCTGATATAAGGATTGCCACCCCAGCTTTCTTTTGGTGTCCATTAGCATGGTAAATGGTTTTCCACCCCCTCACTTTCAATCTGGGGGTGTCTTTGGGTCTAAAATGAGTCTCTTGCAGACAGCATATCGATGGGTCTTGTTTTTTAATCCAAGCTGATAGCCTGTGTCTTTTGATTGGGGCATTTAGCCCATTTACATTCAGGGTAACTATTGAAAGGTATGAATTTAGTGCCATTGTATTGCCTGTAAGGTGACTGTTACTGTATATTATCTGTGTTCCTTTCTGATCTATGCTGCTTTTAGGCTCTCTCTTTTCTTAGAGGACCCCTTTCAATATTTCTTGGAGGGCTGGTTTCGTGTTTGCAAATTCCTTTAGTTTTTGTTTGTTCTGGAAGCTTTTTATCTCTCCTTCTATTTTCAAACACAGCCTAGCTGGATATAGTATTCTTGGCTGCATATTTTTCTCGTTTAGTGCTCTGAAGATATCTTGCCAGTCCTTTCTGGCCTGCCAGGTCTCTGTGCATAGGTCTGTTGCCAATCTAATATTTCTACCATTGTAGATTACATATCTCTTCTCCCGAGCTGCTTTCAGGATTTTCTCTTTGTCTCTGAGACTCGTAAGTTTTACTATTAGATGTTGGGGTGTTGACCTATTATTATTGATTTTGAGAGGGGTTCTCTGTGCCTCCTGGATTTTGATGCCTGTTTCCTTCCTCACATTAGGGAAGTTCTCTGCTATTATTTGCTCCAATATACCTTCTGCCCCTCTCTCTCTTTCTTCTTCCTCTGGGTTCCCAATTATTCTAATGTTGTTCCATCTTATCGTATCACTTATCTCTCGAATTCTGCACTCGTGATCCTGTAGCTGTTTATCTCTCTTTTTCTCATCCTCTTTATTGTCCATCATTTGGTCTTCTATATCACTGATTCTCTCTTCTGCCTCATTTATCCTAGCAGTTAGTACCCTCATTTTTGATTGCACCTCATCAATAGCCTTTTTTATTTCAACTTGGTTAGATTTTAGTTCTTTTGTTTCTCCAGAAAGGGTTTCTCTAATAATTTCCACGCTTTTTTCAAGCCCAGCTAGTATCTTTAAAGTCATGATTCTGAACTCTAGGTCCGACATCGTACTAATGTCCGTATTGAGTAGGTCCCTGGCTGACGGTACTACCTCTTGTTCTTTTTCTGAGGTGATTTTTTTCGTCTTGTCATTTTGTCCAGAGGAGAATAGATGAATGAGGGAACAAAATGCTAACCGGTTAACAACGTCCCCAGCAAATATACTGTGTACAAATTAGAAAAGACCTGAAACCAGGGGAAAAGAAAGGGAAAGAAAGAAAAAAGAAAGAGAAAAAAAAGAAAAAAAGATAAAAACAAAAACAGAACAATACAAAAAAAGCAGAATATGTTCAAATATGATCAGGCTAGTGCATAGATCAGTGCCACACACTAGATTTTGGGCGTATTTTGGTCTGTTAGAAAAAAGTGCCTCCTAAAATTTTAAAGGAAGAAAGACATATATGTACAAAATAAGGGTTGATACAATGAAGGGATGGAAGATGACTGTAAAGATGAAAATTATAAAAGATTTTATAAAAGGAATTGATGATAAGTTGTTTGAAAAAAGAAAGAAGAAGATTTAAAAAAAAAAAGAAAAAAGGGAGAGAATGTGATCAGGCAGGAGACTAGAACAAAGCCATACACTAGTGATTTAGGGTATATTTTGATCTGTTAGAAGAAACTGTATCTCAAAATTTTAAAGAGAGAACAACTTATATATATATATGCCAAAAATAAGGATAACTACTATGAAGGGATAAAATATGACTCTAAAAATGAAAAATAAAAAATTTTTTTAAAAAGGTATTGATAAAATGTTGGTTGAAAAATTCAAAAAAAAAAACAGTTAAAAAATTAACTTTGATGAACTAATGCATCATGGTAAAAAAAAAAAAAAGCCATGAATTCTATGTGCAGTATTCCCCTAGCGCTGGAGTTCTCCCGTTCTCCTTGATCGGTAAACTTGGTCTTGGCTTGCTGGCTGTTCGTGCTGATCTTCTGGGGGAGGGGCCTGTTGCCGTGGTTTCCAAATGTCTTTGCCGAGGCTTAATTGCCCCGCCCTTGCCCCCCGGGCTAAGCAAGCTGCTCTGGTTTGGTCTCAGGAGCTTTAGTTCCCTGCAAGCTCTCAGTACAGCTTTGGAGGACCAGGGCGAAAATGGTGGCCTCCCAATCTCCACCCGGAGAAGCTGAGAACTCGGGGCCCCGCTCCTCAGTGCGTCCCCAGAGAAAAGCAGTCACTCCCGTCTCCCTGGTCTCCAGCCGCACTGCATGCTCACCCGGCCTGTGACCAAGCGTTTCTATCTCTGGCACCCGACCCCGTGTGGAGTCTCCAAACCCAGCAGATCCCTGCGGTGCACTCCCGCACCGCTCCTACCTGGGGAGGAAGGGGAGTCTCCCCAGATCTGCCACTTGTTGGGTCCCTGCTGGAGGAGCAGTGGCCTGACTGGGCCGCGGACCACAGTTTATGGCCACCCTGAGCTGAGAGCCCGTGCCTTGGCTCTGTCTCTGCAGCCGGCTTCCCCGCTCCGATACCTGGGAGCTCTGCCGCACTCAGGCACCCCCGGTCTTTCTGTGACCCCAAGGGTCCTGAGACCACACTGTCCCGGGAGGATTCCACCCCCCGCTTAGCCACTGCAGCCACGTCCCTCAGTGGAGCCAACTTCTAAAAGGTCCGATTTTGTGCTCCGCGACTCTATCACTTGCCAGAAGCGGCCGGCGGAGGCCCCTCCCCCGCCATCTATCCTCCCAAATATCACCTCTTCGGATTCACTTCTCTGCACGTCCTACCTTCCAGTAAGTGGTCGCTTCTCTGTTCAGAGAGTTGTTGCTACTCTCCTCTTCGATCTCCTGTTGAGTTCGTAGGTGTTCAGAATGGTTTGATCCCTATTCAGCTGAATTCCTGAGGCCAGATGAAATCTAGGTCTCCTACTCCTCCGCCATCTTGCTCCGCGCCCTCAAGATTTTCAAGTCTTAATTGCCAGTACCTGGGAATGTGCCTTAACTGAAAATCAGGTTTTTGCTGATGATCAAATTAGAATGAGATCATTATGATGGGCCCCAATCCAATATGACTGATATAAAAAGAGGAAAATTGGACACAGAGACATACACACAGGGGAAGCATCATGTGAAGAAGAAGGCAGATATTAGGGGATATATCCACGAGCAAAGGAATGCCAAAGATTGCCAGCAAACCACCAGAACCTAGGAAAGAGGCAGGAAGCAGATTTTCCTCCACAGCCCTCAAAAGGAATTATCCTTGCTGATGCCTTGATCTGCACTTCTGGCTTGCAGAATTGTCAGACAATAAATTTCTGTTAAGTCATGCAGTTTGTGGCACTTTGTTCCAGCAGCCCTAGAAAACTCAAACAGGCTGGAACTGAATGTTTTGTTTTGTTTTGTTTTGTTTTTTTAGTGAATGAATGAAATAACTCACCACTTTACTTTACCAGCCTGAACCCTTTCCTGCATCGTTCATTAAAGTATGCTTATGGAAAAAGGATTCAGTGATCTTTATTTAATTCACTAATTGATTTTAAAAATTGGTTTTGGAGTATCTACTTCATTTATAACATGCCTGGAAAACATAAATAAAAGCACTATTATTCTCTCTACCATCAAAATGATAACTGTCAACATGGGGCGGAGGGAATGAAACTTTTTTACAGAAGAGCTGAGAGTTAGGTGGTAAGTACCACGGCACTTGCTTATGGCAGATACCTTTTCTGGTTGGTTAGTGTCCATGCTACACCAGCTATTAACTGTTATAAATACCAAAACTTCCAGGGCGCCTGGGTGTCTCAGTCAGTTAAGCGTCTGCCTTTGGCTCAGGTCATGATCCCGGAGTCCTGGGATTGAGGCCCACATAGGGCTCCCCGTTCAGCTGGGAGCCTGCTTCTCCCTCTCCTCCCTGCTCCTGCTCTCTGTCACTTTCTCTGTCTCTATCTCTCAAATAAATAAATAAAATCTTTAAATAAATATCAAAACTTCCTATAAATAACTGTACTCCAATGTAGAAAGTGATGTGTCATTAGAAGATAATATCACATGTGGCCATGGAAAGAGATTACTTTAATTTAAAGAGGTGGGGATTAGGAAGGACTTTGCAGAGAAAGTGTTACTGGATAAGAGACTTCACAGATGGAAATATAGTAAGACCCATCCAGTTACCCTTCAGGCTTTTCAGTTGGCTTTCCCCAGCAACAACCCTGCCGGCTGGGACATTCCCATCAAACTTCAACATGTGAGATAATTTTCATATCTCTTAAATAATCTGTTATTTTGGTGACTCTTATGCAGAGGTCAATGTTAATGACCTTGGTTTGCAGCAGCAGCTAGAATTAACCTGCGAAAACCACACAGACAGATGTAGTTGATAGGCCTCTCACTTAGGTTATATTTCAGTGCTGGGAGCATGAGGATATTCCATTTCAAGTACAATAAAACAGACTGTAAACCAGTAAGAAAGCATCTAATTACATTCTGTCATACCATCCCATGAGCAGTCAACTGTGATTGGAGCAGGTTATTTCATTTGTAAGGATGAAAGCAAGTTAGTGCTGATCATTCTTGGAGTTAATAAAGAGTAAACATGTCTCTCATTTTTATTTTTTCATTGTTCCTTTAAACACAATAGACACTGATGTACTCTCCATTAATTCTTTAGCATACAACACAGTTGTTAGCACACTAAAAATGTTCAGTATTAATTATTCTGGTGCCTTTTTTTTCTTGAGCTAAAGCAGTCAGCTAAAGTGTACACATCCCTGTTAATATGGGATGCTTTACATTTAAAGTATACCTATGCCATGTGACTGTTTGGTCTTTGTACAATTCAATCATTAAACTATTTATTGAGAAATTACTATATGCCAGCACTATGTGCAACATGGTCTGTTTTACATAACTCCTGCTTTCTAGGATCATATAATTTAGTCAAAGAGAGAAGATCAATGCACAAAAAAGATTATTTTGTAAAGTTATTTAATCTAACTGCTTACACTTTCTGCGCTTATACCCAGACTGCTAAGAATTGCTAAAGGAAATATATGTGTTAAAATAGTGCAATCATTAAGTCATAGTGACTAAACCCTAACTAGACAATCAACAGTTCCTTGCAACTTTTCTGCATTTCTCCAATCAATTGTTCCTTCTATTTTCTAGAATAGCCATTTCAAACTTCTGTACTTTCTTCAAATCTGTAACCTCACTACTTCCCTCCTTGGCTGATAAACCACAATTTCTTGTTATCAGAGTAAATTGAAGATGATAACTCCTTTAGTGTCCTTGCCATTAAACCTATAATCTTAACCTTTACCTACATCATCCTTTTCTCCTTCCCTCCTAATTCAGTGGAGAAGTGTCCTGTTGTCTCCAGTCATTCATTTATCCCAAACTATTTATTAAGTTCAGTTCAGGGGCTTAGTGTATATTGGTGATTACAAAAGTCACCGTTTCTCCTCAGAGCTTGTATTTTGCCTAAGACTACTTGTTGCTTTCACCTGAACTATTTTCAGTTTCTTAAATAAGCCATGTTTTCTTTCAATTCTGGGTCCTTGGATGCATGTCACCCTCTGCAGAGATATTTTCCCCCCGACTTCTTTTTTTTTTTTTTTTATTCTGGGTCACTTTCATCTTCCAGGTCTCAGGACTTACAGTTAGCCTTCTCCGACACTCCTTCCCAGCCCAAGATAGGCGACCCACCTCTGTGTGCCTATAAGCCTTGTTCCTCGTCTATCAACACTTACTGCTGGGTTTTCATTGTCTCTTTTCTTGTTCTACTCTCCACTAGAAAAGAACCATAGATCTCTGATTCATTCCTATGACCACAATGTTTAGGCTAGTGCTTGGCACATGAGTAATCAGTAAGTATTTGTTGAATGAGTTAACTCATTCTATTTAAATAGAAGTGAAAAGGCTGATATAGATAATTGGTTCTACTGAAGTTTAACTTAGAAATGAACTACCGCAGTGGGTTTGAGCCGGTAAAGACTTGAGTGTTCTTGAAAATTAAGGTGGTAAAGGCATTTCAGATGTGGAAAACAGGTTTAAAAATAAAAACAAAACAAAGCACTACAGTAAGATCAGCTTGCCTGGGGGAAGCTTGGTAGCAGAGAAGTAAGAAATAGTGAGAAAAGGGTATATAGAATTCCAATAGAAAATAACCAATGATGGACAATTTCAAGTAATAGAGCAACATGATGAACATAGAATTTTAGGAAAAAAAATAACCTGGAAAATATTTGCAGAATAGATTGGAGAATCAGGCAGGGAAAGATTGGAATCAGGGAATGTGGTCATGAGCCTTCTATAATAAAGGAGCCCATGATTGGATAAACATTTGATTTACTTAAATAGCCATAGAGAGAGGACTTTTACATTTACATTTATATTTATATTCACAGAGGCTTCTGATAAAACATAATAGCAACTACTGTATTATAGTTTATTACAAAAAATATTGTTCAATAACTCTCTGCCAGATATCATAAGAGTCCCTGGGGTCTAGTGGTGAATAAGTGTGATGCCAAACATTAAAGAGCTTCTGGTTTAATCTGAAATATTTATCTAATTAGAAAACACATAAGATAGGAAAGGAGGCCAGTTTTGAAGGGAGGTTATGAGTGCATTCTTTCAAGCTTATGGGTTTAGGTGACAAATCAGGTCCAGAGAGTGATGGAGGTACACGATTGTGGATATTTATCAACCTAGCAGTGGTGATTGAAACATGAAATGCATTCTCCACAAGAAAGAGATTATAGACAGAATAAGATTCTATGGAGTATGCTTTGGAGAATAACTATTATTCTAGGGAAATGATCATCAAATTTAGCATGCATCCCTGGGCTTTCTGGTTTAGGATATCTGACGTGGGCCCCAAATTTTGCAAATCCAGCAAGCTCCCACATGATGCTAATACCACTGGTGTGAGGATCACATTCTGAGAATCACTGTTTTACATGAGAGACTATGGACTCTGAGAAACAAACTGAGGGTTCTAGAGGGGAGGGGTTGGGGGAATGGGTTAGCCTGGTGATGGGTATTAAAGAGGGCACATTCTACATGGAGCACTGGGTGTTATGCGCAAACAATGAATCATGGAACACTACATCAAAAACTAATGATGTAATGTATGGTGATTAACATAACATAATAAAAAAATGAAAAGAATAAAACATTTCCTGAAAAGTAAAAAAAAAAGAATCACTGTTTTAGAGCAATCAAATGAAGATAAATAAAGCAAGAGAAGTAGCAAGAGAAATAGAGAAGAAACAAAGCAGTCTAATGTGAGTGTAGAAATGAAAAAGCAATAAGTAATGTTCTATGTAATTCAGAAAGAGCAAAAGTCCATCAGAATTTTGCAGGCCTTTTGGAGGAAAATTCTGGATAACTGGCTGGGCTCTTTGCCTGCGGGAACTGGTTCATAGTTACCTTACTCATTTTCATTGTAAAAGAGGATGACGTACATACATACATACATATGATTTCCATTAGAAAGAAAGAGAGTTGGATATTGCAGGCAACCACTCAGACCATAAAGATTTGATGCTGTATTAGTTTACTGTAGCTGTTATAACAAATGACTACAAACTGGGTGGCTTGAAACAACAGAAATTTATTCTCTTAAAGTTCTGGAGCCTGGAAGTCTGAGATCAAGGTGTCAGCAAGATTTGTTCCTTTTGGAGAATTCTGAGAGTTTGTTCCATTTCTCTCTTTTGACTTTTGGTGGTTGCTGACAGTCCTTGGCATTTTTTGGTTTCTAGATGCATCACCACAACCTCTGCCTTTATTGTCACCTGCACTATTCCCTGCATACCTGTGTTTCTGTATCTAAATTTTCTCTTCTTACTAAAAAGGTATATTCAGTATAACCTCATCTTAAATTGATTAAATCTGCAAAGACCCTGTTTCCAAATAAAGTCACATTCAAAGTCATCAGGGCTTAGGAGCTTAGCAAATGTTTTGATGGGACATAATTCAACTCAGCGGATGCCATGTGAGTCACTTGTGGTATATGGAGCAAGATGGGTAGATTGAGAAAGGTGTATGTGATGAGAAAACAGAGTTAGTAATGTGAAATTTAATAAAGGAAAACCACTATGGAGTATGCTTGGAGTCGGGAGGACAGAAGGGGGAGCTCTCATGCCCTATCACTTATGGTCAATTGCAGACCCAATAGGAAAGACGTAACTTGCAAGTCCTTAGGACTTTAGCTACTACTTTACCACTCCAGCAGAAGTAATAAAGGTTTTCCTCTTCCCCCTGGCAATAGCCCAGCCTATGAGAGACTCTCAACTCAGCCAATGAAAAGCCACTATACTCCCAGTATACTGCAGTAGATTTTTGTTTGTAACAGCCCTTCCAACTTTCTCGTTTGCTCCATAAAAGAGTGCTTCTCTGAAACAAATAATACATTATATGTTAAAAAAGAAGAAGAAGAAGAAGAAGAAGAAGAAGAAGAAGAAGAAGAAGAAGAAGAAGAAGAAGAAGATAGCAGGAAGGGAAGAATGAAGAGGGGGAATCAGAGGGGGAGATGAACCATGAGAGACTATGGACTCTGAGAAACAAACTGAGGGTTCTAGAGGGGAGGGGGATGGGGTGACAGGTTAGCCTGGTGATGGGTATTAAAGAGGGCATGTACTGCATGGAGCACTGGGTGTTATACGCAAACAATGAATCATGGAACACTACATCAAAAATTAATGATGTAATATATGGTGATTAATACAACATAATAAAAAAAAGTTAAAAAAAGAGTGATTCTCTCCTTTGCTGTCCAGTATTGCCTATAATTTTACTATAGCTTGCTTATTCCAAATTGCAGTTTTCTTCTATTGCCAAATAAGCTCATTTTTTGCTGATAAAATAACTGGCAGTCTTACTTTTAAGGTTAACATTAACCATAGCTAACTGTTTAAAAGCTTCAGCTCTTAACAGAGAGAAGGCTGGGGCAAGTTCAAGAGAAGAAATTTTCAGGATAGGACAGAGGCATGGTCAAAGCCAGAGAAGAAAAGCCTTGAAGGTAAAAGGTTGAGTATTGTAGAGGGGGAAGAAAAAGAATAATGAGAAAGTTCTATAGTGGAAGGGAAAGTTTAGGTTTAGAAAAAAATGAACAAGGAAAGCTATAAGAAATGGGGCTTTTCATGATAAAATAGTCATTAAAGTGACGTATTAAAAGAATGAGTGGGTAATATGAGGTACACTGAGAAAAAGTTTGGAGCATTGACTGTGTTAATTGGGTGATCTGTGGGACATTCTTTTTTTCTTTCTTTTCTTAAACATTTATTTATTTATTTGAGAGAGAGAGAGAGCAGGAGGAGGAGCTGAGAGAGAGTCCCAAGCAGGCTCTGTGTGGAGCACAGAGCCCAACTCGGGGCTCAATCCCACCAACCACACCCAGACCAGGATAAGAACGGAAACCGAGTCAGTCACTCAAACGACTGCATCACCCAGGCGACCCTGTGAGAGATTTTTTAAGCAAGATTGAGCATGCTGAGCTAGTGCTGTGGGAATTTTGTTTTTAAGATTTTATTTATTCATTTAGAGAGCATGCATGCATGCCTGAGTGGGGGTGGGGGGGAAGAGGGAGAGGGAATCTCCAGCAGACTCCATGCTGAGCAGAGCCTGCCACAGGGCTCAAACTCATGACCCTGAGATATGACCTGAGCTGGAACAAGAATTGGATACCTGACTGACCGAGCCACCCAGGCACCCCCCAGTGCCATGGGAATTTTAAAAAAAGAACTGCTTTTTTCAACCCCAAACTTTGTCTTTTGGACCCAGAGAGAATCCAGAGAGTAAGTAAATAAAGCTTTGGCTTTTAATTAACCATACCAACAGTGCCCCGTGAGATTAATTAATCTTCCAAATTGGAAAGTGCATTTCTGGTGTTTTTTAAGCAAAGTTTTCTCTCTGGAGGGGAAGAGATGTCAAACAGCTATCTGTGTGGGCCAGACTCACAGGTAAAGTTTTGTGTGTGTGTGTGTGTGTGTGTGTGTGTGTTTTTTAACCGAAATGCATGTACCTGAAGTTAAATTGCCCACATGGGTGAGCGCTTTCTAAAACAGGGCCAGCCAGGGGGTAGAATGGATTCTGGTTCCTTTAATAAAAACATGTAGTCAAAATGTACAGAATGCCACTAGTGTTTTCTGTAAAGTAGTAAACACCTTACCTAGCGGATCCTAGATCAACTGACAGAAGCGGCCTGCTTAATAATAGTGAATTGTTTGGAGAGGCCCCAAGAGTGTTCTAGTAAAGTCACACAAAATGAAATTGAACCAAGTTATTGAATGGTTATAAGACATCATGGGGCTTCATTCTTTATACCCACAAAGAATATATGGGAACATTGTAATCATACGATTCTTTTAAGCATTTGAGTTTTTATTCTGAGCTTCTCAAGCACAATATCAATCTATGCTGCCAAGATTTTTGCTTTTAGTTCCCCACCTCTCAGTAACACCTGCTCCTCAGTGTAGGCAGACAACAAGCGAAAAGGGTGAACTGTGATCTGTTCCTCCTCCTGTTCTATTTTATAGGATGAAGAAAAGGTTTTGTGTGGGAAAAGCTTAAGTTAAAGGTTTTAACAAGGCTCAGACATTCCTTTCCCTATGCCTGCCTGCATGTCCTGTCTCAACCTGAGAAATTTAAATTTGGGGATATGCAAGAAATATGGAAAGAGGAACCCAGCTTTATGCAATAGATGTAATCCTGAAATTCTGTTTGCACATCACATGTTTGTCAACACAGAAGTTGTTAATTGCTTCAAGAATTAGGTGTTTAAATTTCACCTGTTTTTTTTTTCTTTACTAGGATACTGAAATATCTGCTGATTTTACTCCCCTTTGTGATTTTAGTATTTATATTTTTCTGTGTCAGCTTTGTTTATTGCTGGTACTTGCATAGACATGTTTAGGACTATTCTTAATAGCCAAACATTCCACAGTAGATAATGTTAGCGTCCATGTTTTTGCTGAGACCCACCAACTCTTTTCACTGTTTTATAGTTGATTAGTCTGCCATCACCTGATGGTCCAGAGCCATTTCTTCCCCCACCCACCCCCGCCCCGGGCCATTTTTTTTCTTTTTCTTTTTTTTTTTAAGATTTATTTATTTGAGAGAGAGCAAGAGAGTGAGGGTGAGGCAAGAGAGCACGAGGGGAGGAGGGGCAGAGGGAGAGGGATAAACAGACTCCCAGCCGAGCTCAGTTTGGGGGGGAAGGGGCGGAGAGCCTGATGGGACCATTTCTTATTCATAGACACTTCAAAATGATGATCATTTCTCTAAATTGGTCACTTCCATAAAAGCAGTATTTTTGCTATTTGTAAGGCTTCTTACTTTTAAATCTTCATCAGACTCATTGTATTTATCCTATTAGGGACCATTCTAGCTTATCATAAGTACATGTTTTGAGTGTTTGCCAGGCATTTCTGCCTAAATTTCCAGCCCGATAAAACTGGGATTTTATGAGCATTGTGTAATGTAAGTCAGGGCAGCTGACTCTTCCGTCATTAAGTCACCTGGAATCCAGAGGATGTGTTGGTTTGAAAGGTGCGTTCTCTGTTATCGAGTCTAGCTTAACCTTCAAGACTCAGCAAATGCTAAACCTTTTGTTGATTCTTCTCCTCCACTGAGTAAGTCACGCTCCCCTCTGGGCTCACGTAACACTAGTACCATTACAGAACTCATTCTAGCCGGTTAAATCATGTCAAGGAGTTTAGGTATTGGTTTCTCAGGACAGCTTGAGACCTTGTTGAGGGCAGAGAATTTCAGCATCTGGTATGTGCTAATTCCTATAGAACATGGATATACTTATTCCCTTACCACAGATGAGACGATTACGGCTCCATTTGACACAGTTAGTAGATGGAAGAATCAGGGTGTGAAGCTGAGTCTGCTGTTGCCCATTGCCTGCCCAGTGGTTGGCATAAACTCTGTGCGGACTGAGGACAGAGATCAGAGTTAACCTGAGGCAAGTAAAAACAAAATCCAGTTAGCCCCTCCAACTAACAGTGCTCACTTTTTCAGCTGTCCCTCATTCATTAAAGCTGCAAGCTTCCTCTTTAAAAGAAGAGGCTTTCTCAGAGATTTGTGACTTTCTTCATTCTTTTATATTCATTTGTTCATTCATTGTTCATTCGTCCTTTTAATAATTAGGAGGTCACTATATAACTGGCCTTATTCTATTGCGCAGCATAAAATGACAGAAATCCCTGGTGTCGTGGACTTCCTATTTTCTTCAAGAAGACAGACAATAAAAAAAATAAAATACATGAGTGACTTATGTGTTACAAGGTGATAAGTGCTAAGGTAAAATGAAAAGTAGATCAGGATAAGGAAGTGGGGTGCATGGTTAGGAGACAGTACTAAATAGGAAGTCAGATTCAGGCTCTTAGAGAAATTAAGATTTGAACAAAAACCTGAAGGACGTATATTCCAGGTAGAGGAAACAGGTAGATCAAATGCCCTAAGGTGGGAGTATGTCCACTGTGTTCTTGAAGTATCAAGACTGCAACTGTGTCTCGAATGGAATGAAGACAGGGAATATTACCTAATAAGGGGATAGAGTGGTCCTATAATGTAGGCAGCCTGCCCCTGCTTTAACAAAGTATATGCAAGGAATCCCTGGTGCCTCCAAACTGATAATTTTGGATTACCCTGTGGTCCTGGCCCACATTTGTCTTCATTGAGTAGTCTCCAAAAATCAATGGCACTATCTGGACTTAGAACATTGCATCAGCCAGGTTCAGCCACACTCACTCATATTTCTGTAGTGTTGGCCAATCCCTTCTTTTACATTATACTGACCGCAGTTGACAGCAACTGCTTATATGATTCATCATAGGTACTCAAGAGATGTTTGTTGAATAGATGGATACATGAGTGAATTGGTAAATGAATGAATGAGGACAGATTTAGTCTTACAACACAGATGGATACTCCCACCTGTAAATAAATTTGTGTTCTGGCTGTAGACATAAGCTACATATTTACTTATGTCAAATTAAACATCTGCAATATGGCTGAGTGTTGATTAAATGCTGATTATTTTTCAGTGTATCCATGTTCCTTCAAAGCGAAATCAGGGACAATTTTCAATTCTGTAACCTCAGAGTGTTCTTTCTAAAAACAGCTTGTTTCACCTTGAGCAGAGTCACTAGTTAAAAAGAAGTATTTAAACCTAATCTCAGGGGAAAAAATTATTTCCTTTTTAGCTGATATATTTATGTCTACAGTATAGTGATTCCATTGTCTTGGTACAATCTTCAACTTCAAATGTCAACTACATAGTTATTCCCTTTGTAGGACTTAACCTTATTTACAGCGGTAATTTGTTTCTTATCTCTTCTGTAACTCAGTGAGTCTATGGCATTTACTATTATTACAGTGGATGTAAATCAGAGTCCCTGGATTTGTTTTAACCTTTTCTTTCCACAGTTTGGAATGACTTCTATACCATTATAAATGCAGATTGATCCTAGCATGTGGGTATGAAACTTTTGTAAATGTATTTTTTTAATTCCCCTATAATCATATATACATGTAAAATAACAGTTTTGAAAAACATGAGCTGACACGCATTATAAATTTCAAAGGAAAAGCCAATTGGGAAGCATTTTATTTACTCTTAGTCACCTTTTGCTCGATAAACAAATTCTTTAAATCTGAGGCAAACAAATACATTTATAAATCTATGGCATGTCAAAGCATCAATAAAGAATAATTACCCACTTTAGTAGGATATTAAATAACAATTATTTTAACTGTCCTATCAATTTAAATCCATTTTCCATTTATTTTAACAACTATTATAGTTAATTTAACAAAAAATTATTTCAAATGTAATTTCAGAGGTGTAACTTTATAATTTACTATGCCATTATTTTTCCATTATCTAATCACTTATGCCATTAAGAGCCCTATTCAATATTTAATCAATAAAAGCATAGTGAAGTGGAGTTTTTTAAGTGTTTTCATTGTCATATAAAGTGCCAAAAATTTTAATGATTTTATCATAAAACAGGTATGTGGTTTTAAAAAAAATACTACATAACTTAGTGTACGGTTTGTTTAAAAAACATTTCTTAAGCCAAGTAAGTCATAGAAATTTCCTCTGCCTTTAGTATAAATTCTTTGATTTATATTTATTTTTCTGAGTAATTTGCATGGTAATTATAATTTTGAAATGCAGTGAATATATAACCTATAAGTATTATATTGAATGTGTATTCAATCATATTCTGGAAAGATTTTTTTTATTTTTTACACTTTAAAGTGTAAAATTTTTTTATTTTTTAAAAATAAAAATTTAAAAAAAATTTTTTTTATTTTTTACACTCATTCTTTGAAAGTGGCCCCATATGGTTTTTAATTATTCTTACCATTCCATAGTTTAATATAAATAAAAGTTTTGTAAGCTATAGTACAGTATAAATTTATCTCTCAAAATAGAAAATTGCCATGTTTAAAATGATTTGATATTCCATGACTTGTTATAAAAATAATAAAGGTAAAATATAGAATCTATTTCTTGTGTCTTTAGACTGTGTACAGGGATGATTCATTTCTTGTGTATTACCAGCCTCACTAGCAGTTAATAAGTGCCAAGGAGTATGAAAATATGACAAGGTGGCCAGAAAAGAAAACAAGAAGGATAAGCATCTAGCTTCTTTTTGCCTTATCTTCTCTCAAATTATTATATAAATATCTCATGTATCTTCCTCGTGGCTCTTGTCTGAGAATTTCTGGAATTTTCTAACAGCTGTACTTTTAATCCTGAAATGTCAAAAGTGTCTAGGTCTCTACCCAAATGATTGGCAATACTTCTCTGTGCTAGAAGAACAACAAAGATGAGCTCATCAACTCCACATGAGCAGGACTATACTTGTGCTTTGTCTGCCTCACCGAGGATTCTTCCACATCCTTTTGCCTGATCCCTATTCTGGCCAGTCACCCATTATCTGCTAATTAGCTAGGGAGCAACAGTTAGGTGTACAGTCTTGAAATAGAACAAAACTAATGACCACACGGGCTTGACTTCAAGAGCTTTGCCTCATTAGCATTAATCAACAAATCTTCAAATGTTTAAAGAACAAAAGCGATTGAAGTAGAATCCTTACTGTTATTTATTACCATTGTAATAAATCAAGGATTAATTTTTTTAGACTATTTAAATATGGCTAATGACATTTTCTTTAAAAAAAAAAAAAGCTTTTCTTTTTCTTTCCCATAGGTTTGGGCTTCAGTATTGCAGGAGGTGTGGGGAACCAGCACATTCCTGGAGACAACAGCATTTATGTAACTAAAATTATAGATGGAGGAGCTGCACAAAAAGATGGAAGGTTGCAAGTAGGAGACAGACTGCTAATGGTAAGTGTGATTCATGCAAAACTACATTTGTATTTATAAAGCTCTTGTTTCCCAGTGTATGACTGTCATAGTTCAGGCTGTCATAACAAAATACCATAGACTAGGTGGTTTACACAACAAAAAATTTATTTTCTCAGAGTTCTGGAGGCTGGGAAGTCCAAGGTCAAGGTTCTGGCCCATTCAGTTCCTGGTGAGATCTCTCTTCCTGGCTCGCAACCATCTTCTTGTTGTGTCCTCACATGGCCTTTCCCCTGTGCTTGGGCTGAGACAGAGATCTTTCTCTTCCTATGAGGCCACCAGTCCTATTAGATTAGGGCTTCACCCTTAACTCATTTAATTAATAACTTTAATTACCTCCTAAAGACTCTGCAAGGGGTGCGTGGGTGGCTCAGTTGTTAAGCGTCTGCCTTCGGCTCAGGTTATTGTCCCAGGGTCCTGGAATTGAGCCCCGCATCAGGCTCCCTGCTTGGTGGGAAGCCTGCTTCTCCCTCTCCCACTCCCCCTGCTTGTGTTCCCTGTCTCACCGTGTCTCTCTCTGTCAAATAAATAAATAAAATCTTAAAAAGAAAAAAGACTCTGCAAGTATAGGCATATTGGGGGTTAGAACGTTAGCCATGAATTTGAGGGAATGGCCACATTCAGTTCATAACAGTGATCACTGGCAGAAATGGAAAAGAAGGGAGAGCAGATTTTGTGGTGGGAGATTTCAAAAGTACATGTACAATTGTATCTGCTTTGTTGACATTTTAAAGAAAATCTGAATTTTCACTAGTTTTCACAGATACAAGACACAGATTGTTATTTTTCTAATATAACCTATTAGCCCAGCCTGAGAGAGTGTTACATCCCTACTGCTAGGGAGGTGGGCTTTGTATATAAGAAAGGGAACTTCACTATCTGGTTTATTGATATGTACATTTCTATGTCTCCCTGTGGTCCCTTGTTCAACCAGTGTAGACAGTGTAAACAGTCCCTGATTTCCCAGGAATTCATAACCTGAGTTCTGTCACATGTGTAAATGGATCCCTTCTTCCACCCCCAACTGACAGGGTTACAGCTCTTTTATTTACCAGCTGCCTACATGCTTCAGGAACCCTGAGCAATGACTAACACCAGAACATAGCTGCCCTTCCCAAGCCATAGAGTTCTAGGATAAACTAAAGCAAAATTAAGGCAGCACATAAGCAGTACAAATTTGGGATTGTACTTAATAAAACTACTTTATCTCTATTTACTGTTTTATACCAAACCTTCAGGATAATAATCAAATACTGAAAATTAATAGAAGAGAGCTCTCAAGAGAAGTATATTCATATCTAATCACATGTCTGCCCTTGTAAAACATGGCCTCTAATGTCTGCAAGGAGCCAACATGAGTGAGAAGTGTTTGGAAAAGATCAATTTATATTCTCAACAGGATAGTAATTTCTGTGACATGTGCAAGCTTCAGAGGTTGAACCTCAGAGTACATTGTGCCCACTTCTCTGGGCTTTAGACAGCTTGTCCTTAGTCCCATTGGTCTACTTTCATAGTTGTCAATGACCTTGGTATTGAATTAACTGAATAAACCTTTATAATAATCTTGATAACTAATATTTATTTGACATTTGCTATGTTCCATGTACTTTTAAAAGTGCTTTTTTGTAATGAATTTATTTCTCTCAACAACCTGTTTTATATAAGCAAAAAGGAACTGAAGTATAGAGAGTTTTATTAACTTGACCATAGTGCTATAGTTAACAATGGACAGAACTGGATTTCAAATCCAGGCACTCAGGCTTATAAGCACCAAGCATGATCTTTCATTTGTTTCCTAGAATTTGTCAGTCAATTCTTTATTCATTTTATTTAGTTATCATTCATTCATTCATTAATTCTTTTACTTAACAAATAATATGATGAACACGTACCATGTCTCAGGCAATAACCACTACTCAGAAAGGAACTCTGTCAGGAGAAAATGTATGATCAAACTGGATGGCAAAAAATATGGCATTAATGACTTCAGTCAAAGTAGCAATGAAGAGTTTGGGCTTCTTTACCACCTTATTTTCTTTCTTTCTTTCTTTCTTTCTTTCTTTCTTTCTTTCTTTCTTTCTTTCTTTCTTTCTTTCTTTCTTTCTTCTTTTTCTTTCTTTCTTTTTAACCATTTTATTGTAGTATGGTTGACATATAAAGAGCTTTACATATTTAATGTATATAGCTCCATGGGTTTGGGTATTAAGTATATACCCAAGAAACCATCACCCTTATCAAGGCCATAAATATATTCATCACTTCCCAAAGTTTCCTCTCACCACTATTATTATTATTTTGTGCTGTGTGTGGTGAGAACAATCAACTAAGATCTACCCTCTTAGCAAATTTTCAGTATGCAATATGGTATTGTTAGCAATAGGCCCTATACCATGCAGGAGAACTACAATTTTCATTCTTGAGACATTCTGCATTTTTTTTAGCTAGTTTTTGTGTTTTGTGGTTTGTTTTTGTTTTCTGGGGTTTTTTTGGCTTTGGTGTAAAAATTGTTTTTTTATGATGTTGTGTCTTCTGAACCAGGAAAGTATTATTGAGGTATAAGACCTAACAACTTCTCTCAAGAATATAAACTTTATTGTTAGGAATAAAATACACCATGATATCCATCTTTTATGTAGCATTAAATTTGAAAAAACTGAAGAGGACATTTTCATTCTAAATTAATGGCTGTCATAATAATACATTTGACCTTTGACTCATTGTTCTGTAAGAGTTTGGTTGTAGACAACTCTTCTGACATTTCTTTAACTGCTGCTTTTGTAGTATCAAACTAGATGTTGTGTTGCTAATTGCTTGAAGTTCTGTTTAAATTTCTAGCTTTATTTAAAAAAAATAAAAAACCTCAAAGTCTATATAATTCTGTCAAAGGATTTTCCAGGCACCATGCTATTTTTCCATTACCATTTTCTTGATATTCATTGTACATGTAATAATTTCAAAAATAGCTGAGACATAATCTTTAACTATTTTGAGTTTTACAGCCTATTTAAAAAAAAAAAGAATCTTCAACAATAATAGGTCTTTCCTCTCTTATGTAAGGAAAACATAATTAGTACTTCCAGGGCAACTGCCAAACTGAATCTAGAAATGAAAGAAAATGATTCATTTTATAATATTCTGAAAGAAAAATAATGCTGAGGAGAAGAATAAAAAAAAATCATGGAAGCCACCCCAAAGGACCAATTATCTTGCTTCAACCCAACAATATTTATTAATGCTCTCCTTCTGTCATTCCTTTCCACATCCTTTTCTCTTTATTACCCTACATTCACATCATCTTCATCTTTCTCCTCTTCCACTCTCCTCCCCCAAAGGAAGTACAAATAATTTAGATTCCGTGATTTACCAGCTGTACCACACTGTATATTTTTCTCCAAATAGCTATTCTTCTTTCTAAAGCAATTTGCACTGCTCCCTCTTCTCACTCCTTAGGAAAAGTTCCCCATATGTTATTCATTCATAGTTCTGTAAGCACACTGGTCTAAAATGAAACTCTGTTAATTTCCTCATACCATATGTTATGGGTCCATTCCCCCAACACGTACTTATTATAACACAGAATTGAAAAGTATCCATCTTAGATGTTATCTTATTCCAACTCATTGGTACATC
This sequence comes from Zalophus californianus, assembly GCF_009762305.2. Taxonomy (NCBI): domain Eukaryota; kingdom Metazoa; phylum Chordata; class Mammalia; order Carnivora; family Otariidae; genus Zalophus; species Zalophus californianus. Next base: position 48,308,037 of record NC_045605.1, read on the forward strand.
AGAATCCACAGAAAAGCGACGTGAAGTAGTCCCTCACTCTGCTAGAACACACTAAGGATGATTCAATAATTTAATGCCTCCTAGAAGCTACCCATTAGACACTAGTCATCATTAGATTTGTTTTTTCTTAAAATTATATCAAAATACATTTCCCTATACATTTCTTGCTTTATTCACAGCTCTGTCCCTTGGAGACAGACAGGTGAAGACTAATTCCTCTTCTACATTTGTTTGAAACTTAGGTCTTGCTACTTTTTCATTTCTCAGCCTTTTAAGATGTTTTACACATTTTCTCTCACTCTTGCAGTCAGTTTTACCACACATCCATTTATCGTCTCTAAGTAGATTACCCTTTTAACAAAACTTTTGATTCTTTAGAATGTTATTCCCCCTTTTAAAACCACAGGCAATATTGTTGCATCTGACCTTTACATTTATTCTATAATAAGGAAAAAATTATCCTGCCTATCACCTTTGCCCTAAGACTTAGTATTTCAAATAAAATGACTTTAACATCAGTCCTCTCTGATGTTTCATGGTGTGCTCAGATGCATGGTATTTGTTCTCTTTATCAAAATAATATATTTTTAAATTCCCCTGCTGCTTGGCACTTATTCACTAGAATTTTGTTTTTTTATTTTGTCAAATGACAATGACATGTGATTTTTATGGATTGTACCAGTAGTTTAGTGTTGTGATCTCAGACTACATACATTAACTTCTGGCCTTGATTTCTTGAGACAGATGGTCAAGAGGTTAACAGTACTGATAAGTTTTAAATTCATTCATATATTTTTACACACTGGTTTTTATTAAGCCCTATCAAGATGATACATAGGGCCACATATATTACAGAAATGTGATCGTCTTCATCTTTTTTCTACACAATCCCAGCAACTTTGAATCCAGGGTCATCTGACTGTCTTTTCTACAGGGATAACGTGAGCTGCTGATTGTCAAAACTTTCGTCACATTGTGATTGAAAGTTTATAGTCTTAGTCTCTTTTTTTCATAACTTTTGCTTGACATTGAAAGAAAAAAATTGTCAGTGAGAGAGCTTTTACATTTTTTAGAGAATATGTCTGTGTTTTTATTTCCTTAGAGGGAAGGAGTAGACAAGGGGAAAGGTTAGAAAGGCATTGAAGTGAAGTGGGGAGACGGTGGACTCACAGACGGCCAGCCAAAATTAATTCGACTTAAGTGACCTTTGACAAGTCATGTACATCTTTGGTCTTCTGTTTTGGCCTCTATACCATGGTACCAGTGCCTTAGATCAGTGTTTCCCAAATGTGTTTTAAAATATTAATCTCATTACTGTGTCACATGAAAAGGTCAACTAAGTTTGGGAAATTCTACAACCTGTATCTTACCTCTCTTACAGATTCTCAGTGAACTTAAGTATATTAAAGGGTCAGTGAAGTTCTGTAGTCAGGGAACTAATTTAATTTGAACACTATAATCTTCAAACATACTTCATTATGCAGCCCTTTGCTTAAAGTGATGCTTATAAAGCACCTAGAACTAGTGTTCAGTGGCGTATACTCTGGATGTACTGTGTGCGAGTGACTCTTTTTTAATTTTTTTATTATGTTCATTTAGCCAGCATATAGTACATCATTAGTTTTTTTTTCTTTTTATCAACTTATTTTATTGAAATTCAATTTTTAGCATTAGTGTATCATTAGTTTCAGATGTTCAGAGTTCAGTAATTCATCAGTTGCATGTAACACCCAGTGCTCACTACATCACATGCCCTCCTTAATGCCCATCACCAAGGTACCCCATCCCCCCACCCATAACATTGCCTTTAAAAATGATCATACATTTCTTTTTTTTTTATTTTTTTATTGTTATGTTAATCACCATATATTACATCATTAGTTTTTGGTGCAGTGTTCCATGATTCATTGTTTGTTCATAACACCCAGTGCTCCATGCAGAACGTGCCCTCCTCAATACCCATCACCAGGCTAACCCATCCCCCTACCCCCCTCCCCTCTAGAACCCTCAGTTTGTTTTTCAGAGTCCATCATCTCTCATGGTTCGTCTCCCCCTCTGACATACTCCCCTTATCTTCCTCTCCTGTTATCTTCTTCTTTTCCTTTTTTCTTAAAATATGTTGCGTTATTTGTTTCAGAAGTACAGATCTGTGATTCAACAGTCTTGCACAATTCACAGCGCTCACCGTAGCACATACCCTCCCCAATGTCTATCACCCAGCCACCCCATCCCTCCCACCCCCAACCACTCCAGTAACACTCAGTTTGTTTCCTGAGATTAAGAATTCCTCATATCAGTGAGGTCATGTGATACATGTCTTTCTCTGATTGACTTATTTCACTCAGCATAACACCCTCCAGTTCCATCCACGTCGTTGCAAATGGCAAGATCTCATTCCTTTTGATGGCTGCATAATATTCCATTGTGTATATATACCACTTCTTCTTTATCCATTCATCTGTCGATGGGCATCTTGGCTCTTTCCACAGTTTGGCTATTGTGGACATTGCTGCTATAAACATTGGGGTACACGTACCCCTTCGGGTCCCTACATTTGTATCTTTGTGGTAAATCCCCAGTAGTGCAATTGCTGGATCGAACAGTAGCTCTAATTTCAACTGTTTGAGGAACCTCCATACTGTTTTCCAGAGGGGTTGCACCAGCTTGCATTCCCACCAACAGTGTAGGAGGGTTCCCCTTTCTCCACATCCTCGCCAACATCTGTCGTTCCCTGACTTGTTAATTTTAGCCATTCTGACAGGTGTGAGGTCGTATCTCATTGAGGTTTTGATTTGGATTTCCCTGATGCCGAGCGATGTTGAGCACTTTTTCATGTGCCTGTTGGCCATTTGGATGTCTTCTTTGGAGAAATGTCTGTTCATGTCTTCTGCCCATTTCTTGATTGGATTATTTGTTCTTTGGGTGTTGAGTTTGATAAGTTCTTTATAGATTTTGGATACTAGCCCTTTATCTGATATGTCATTTGCAAATATTTTCTCCCATTCTGTCGGTTGTCTTTTGGTTTTGTGGACTGTTTCTTTTGCTGTGCAAAAGCTTTTTATCTTGATGAAATCCCAATAGTTCATTTTTGCCCTGGCTTCCCGTGCCTTTGGCGATGTTTCTAGGAAGAAGTTGCTGCGGCTAAGGTCGAAAAGGTTGCTACCTGTGTTCTCCTTTAGGATTTTGATGGACTCCTGTCTCATGTTTAGGTCTTTCAACCATTTGGAGTCTATTTTTGTGTGTGGTGTAAGGAAATGGTCCAGTTTCATTCTTCTGCATGTGGCTGTCCAATTTTCCCAACACCATTTGTTGAAGAGACTGTCTTTTTGCCATTGGACATTCTTTCCTGCTTTGTCAAAAATAAGTTGACCATAGAGTTGAGGGTCCATTTCTGGGCTCTCGATTCTGTTCCATTGATCTATGTGTCTGTTTTTGTGCCAGTACCATACTGTCTTGATGATGACAGCTTTGTAATAGAGCTGGAAGTCCGGAATTGTGATGCCGCCAGCTTTGCTTTTCTTTTTCAGTATTCCTCTGGCTCTTCTGGGTGTCTTCTGGTTCCATGCAAATTTTAGGATTATTTGTTCCATTTCTTTAAAAAAAGTGGATGGTATTTTGATGGGGATTGCATTGAATGTGTAGATTGCTCTAGGTAGCATTGACATCTTCACAATGTTTGTTCTCCCAATCCATGAGCATGGAACGTTTTTCCATTTCTTTGTGTCTTCTTCAATTTCTTTCATGAGTATTTTATAGTTTTCTGAGTACAGATCCTTTGCCTCTTTGGTTAGATTTATTCCTAGGTATCTAATGGATTTGGGTGCAATTGTAAATGGGATAGACTCCTTGATTTGTCTCTCTTCTGTCTTGTTGTTGGTGTAGAGGAATGCCACTGATTTCTGTGCATTGATTTTATATCCTGCTACTTTACTGAATTCCTGTATGAGTTCTAGCAGTTTTGGGGTGGAGTCTTTTGGGTTTTCCACATACAGTATCATATCATCTGCAAAGAGTGAGAGTTTGACTTCCTCTTTGCCGATTTGGATGCCTTTGATTTCTTTTTGTTGTCTGATTGCTGTGGCTAGGACTTCTAATACTATGTTGAATAGCAGTGGTGATAGTGGACATCCCTGCCGCGTTCCTGACCTTAGGGGAAAAGCTCTCAGCCTTTCCCCATTGAGAATGATATTCGCTGTAGGTTTTTCATAGATGGCTTTTATGATATTGAGGTATGTACCCTCTATCCCTATACTCTGAAGAGTTTTGATCAAGAAAGGATGTTGTACTTTGTCAAATGCTTTTTCTGCATCTATTGAGAGGATCATATGATTCCTGCTCTTTCTTTTGTTAATGTATTGTACCACATTGATTGATTTGCGGATGTTGAACCAGCCTTGCAGCCCAGCAATAAATCCCACTTGGTCATGGTGAATAATCCTTTTAATGTACTGTTGGATCCTATTGGCTAGTATTTTGGTGAGAATTTTTGCATCCATGTTCATCAAGGATATTGGTCTGTAATTCTCTTTTTTGACGGGGTCTTTGTCTGGTTTTGGGATCAAGGTAATGCTGGCCTCATAAAATGAGTTTGGAAGTTTCCCTTCCATTTCTATTTTTTGGAACAGTTTCAGGAGAATAGGTATTAATTCTTCTTGAAATGTCTGATAGAATTCCCCTGGGAAGCCATCTGGCCCTGGGCTTTTGTTTCTTGGGAGATTTTTGATGACTGCTTCAATTTCCTTAGTGGCTATAGGTCTGTTCAGGTTTTCTATTTCTTCCTGGTTCAATTTTGGTAGTTGATACATCTCTAGGAATGCACCCATTTCTTCCAGGTTATCTAATTTGCTGGCATAGAGTTGCTCATAATATGTTCTTATAATTGTTTGTATTTCTTTGGTGTTGGTTGTGATCTCTCCTCTTTCATTCATGATTTTGTTGATTTGGGTCATTTCTCTTTTCTTTTTGATAAGTCTGGCCAGGGGTTTATCAATCTTGTTAATTCTTTCAAAGAACCAGCTCCTAGTTTCGTTGATCTGTTCTACTGTTCTTTTGGTTTCTAGTTCATTGATTTCTGCTCTGATCTTTATGATTTCTCTTCTCCTGCTGGGTTTAGGCTTTATTTGCTGTTCTTTCTCCAGCTCCTTTAGGTGTAGGGTTAGGTTGTGTATTTGAGACCTTTCTTGTTTCTTGAGAAAGGCTTGTATTGCTATATACTTTCCTCTCAGGACTGCCTTTGCTGTATCCCAAAGATTTTGAACAGTTGTGTTTTCATTTTCATTGGTTTCCATGAATTTTTTTAATTCTTCTTTAATTTCTTGGTTGACCCATTCATTCTTTAGTAGGATGCTCTTTAGCTTCCATGTATTTGAGGTCTTTCCGACTTTACTCTTGTGGTTGAGTTCTAGTTTCAAAGCATTGTGGTCTGAAAATATGCAGGGAATGATCCCAATCTTTTGGTACCGATTGAGACCTGATTTGTGACCTAGGATGTGATCAATTCTGGAGAATGTTCCATGGGCACTAGAGAAGAATGTGTATTCTTTTGCTTTGGGATGGAATGTTCTGAATATGTCTGTGAAGTCCATTTGGTCCAGTGTGTCAATTAAAGTCTTTATTTCCTTGTTGATCTTTTGCTTAGATGATCTGTCCATTTCAGTCAGGGGGGTGTTAAAGTCCCCCACTATTATTGTATTGTTGTCAATGTGTTTCTTTGCTTTTGTTATTAATTGCCTTATATAATTGGCTGCTCCCATGTTCGGGGCATAGATATTTACAATTGTTAGATCTTCTTGTTGGATAGACCCTTTAAGTAGGATATAGTGTCCTTCCTCATCTCTTATTACAGTCTTTGTTTTAAAATCTAGTTTGTCTGATATAAGGATTGCCACCCCAGCTTTCTTTTGGTGTCCATTAGCATGGTAAATGGTTTTCCACCCCCTCACTTTCAATCTGGGGGTGTCTTTGGGTCTAAAATGAGTCTCTTGCAGACAGCATATTGATGGGTCTTGTTTTTTAATCCAATCTGATAGCCTGTGTCTTTTGATTGGGGCATTTAGCCCATTTACATTCAGGGTAACTACTGAAAGGTATGAATTTAGTGCCATTGTATTACCTGTAAGGTGACTGTTCACTGTCTGTTGTCTGTGTTCGTTTCTGCTCTTTGCTGCTTTTGGGTTCTCTCTTTGCTTAGAGGACCCCTCTCAATATTTCTTGGAGGGCTGGTTTCGTGTTTGCAAATTCCTTTAGTTTTTGTTTGTTCTGGAAGCTTTTTATCTCTCCTTCTATTTTCAAACACAGCCTAGCTGGATATAGTATTCTTGGCTGCATATTTTTCTCGTTTAGTGCTCTGAAGATATCTTGCCAGTCCTTTCTGGCCTGCCAGGTCTCTGTGGATAGGTCTGTTGCCAATCTAATGTTTCTACCATTGTAGGTTACATATCTCTTCTCCCGAGCTGCTTTCAGGATTTTCTCTTTGTCTCTGAGACTCGTAAGTTTTACTATTAGATGTCGGGGTGTTGACCTATTATTATTGATTTTGAGAGGGGTTCTCTGTGCCTCCTGGATTTTAATGCCTGTTTCCTTCCTCACATTAGGGAAGTTCTCTGCTATAATTTGCTCCAATATACCTTCTGCCCCTCTCTCTCTCTCTTCTTCTTCTTCTGGGATCCCAATTATTCTAATGTTGTTTCGTCTTATCGTATCACTTATCTCTCGAATTCTGCCCTCGTGATCCTGTAGTTGTTTCTCTCTCTTTTTCTCAGCCTCTTTATTTTCCATCATTTGGTCTTCTATATCGCTGATTCTCTCTTCTGCCTCATTTATCCTAGCATTTAGTGCCCCCATTTTGGATTGCACCTCATCAATAGCCTTTTTGATTTCGATTTGGTTAGATTTTAGTTCTTTTATTTCTCCAGAAAGGGTTTCTCTAATAACTTCCACACTTTTTTCAAGCCCAGCTAGTATCTTTAAAGTCATGATTCTGAACTCTAGGTCCGACATCGTACTAATGTCCATATTGAGTAGGTCCCTGGCTGACGGTACTACCTCTTGTTCTTTTTGCTGAGGTGATTTCTTTCGTCTTGTCATTTTGTCCAGAGGAGATTAGATGAATGAGAGAACAAAATGCTAACAGGTTTACAACGTCCCCAGCAAATATACTGTATACAAATCAGAAAAGACCTGAAACCAGGGGAAAAGAAAGGGAAAGAAAGAAAAAAGAAAGAGAAAAAGAAAAAAAAAAAAGAAAAAAAAAGATAAAAACAAAAACAAACCAATACAAAAAAAGCAGAATATGACCAAATATGATCAGGCTAGTGCATAGATCAGTGCCACACACTAGTTTTTGGGCGTATTTTGGTCTGTTAGAAAAAAGTGCCTCCTAAAATTTTAAAGGAAGAAAGACATATATGTACAAAATAAGGGTTGATACAATGAAGGGATGGAAGATGACTGTAAAGATGAAAGTTATAAAAGATTTTATAAAAGGACTTGGTAAGATAAGTTGTTTGAAAAAAGAAAGAAGATTTAAGAAAAAAAAAGAAAAAAAAAAAGGAAAAAGGGAGAGAATGTGATCAGGCAGGAGACTAGAACAAAGCCATACACTAGTGATTTAGGGTATATTTTGATCTGTTAGAAGAAACTGTACCTCAAAATTTTAAAGAGAGAACAACTTATATATATATGCCAAAAATAAGGGTAACTACTATGAAGGGATAAAATATGACTCTAAAAATGAAAAATAGAAAATGTTTTTTTTTTTTTTTTTTAAAAAAGGGATTGATAAGATGTTGGTTGAAAAAGGGAAAAAGAAAAATAAAAAAAAAACAGTCAACAAAAATTAACTTTGATGAAATAATGAATCATGGTAAAAAAAAAAAAAAAAGCCATGAATCTATGTGCAGTATTCCCCTAGCGCTGGAGTTCTCCCATTCTCCTTGATCGATCAACTTGGTCTTGGCTTGCTGGCTGTTTGTGCTGATCTTCTGGGGGAGGGGCCTGTTGCTGTGGTTTTCAAATGTCTTTGCCGGAGGCGGAATTGCCCCGCCCTTGTCGGTCCGGGCTAAGGAAGCTGCTCCGGTTTGCTCTCAGGAGCTTTTGTTCCCTGCAAGCTCTCGGTACAGCTTTGGAGGACCAGGGCAGAAATGGTGGCCTCCCAATCTCCACCCAGAGGAGCTGAGAACTCGGGGCCCCGCTCCTCAGTGCGCCCACAGAGAAAAGCAGTCACTCCCTTGCCCCGGTCTCCGGCCGCTCTCCGTGCTCACCCAGCCTGTGACCGAGCGTTGCTATCTCTGGCACCCGACCCTGCACGGAGTCTCCAAACCCAGCAGATCCCTGCAGTGCGTTCCCGCACCGCTCCTCCCAGGGAAGGAAGGGGAGTCTCCCCGGATCTGCTGCTTGTTGGGTCCCTACTGGGGGAGCCGTGCCCCGACTGGGCCGCAGATCACAGTTTATGGCAACCCCGAGCTGAGAGCCCGCGCCTCGGCTCCGTCTCTGCAGCCGGCTTCCCCGCTCTGATACCTGGGAGCTCTGGCGCACTCAGGAACCCCCGGTCTCTCTGTAACCCCAAGGGTCCTGAGACCACACTGTCGGGGGAGGATTCCACCCCCCGCTTAGCCACTGCAGCGACGTCCCTCCGCCCAGCCAACTTCTAAAAGGTCCGATTTTGTGCTCCGCGGCTCTAGCACTTGCCAGAAGCGGCCGGCGGAGGCCCCTCCCCCGCCGTCTATCCTCCCGAATATCGCCTCGGATTCACTTCTCCGCACGCCCTACCTTCCAGTAAGTGGTCGCTTCTCTGTTCAGAGAGTTGTCGCTACTCTCCTGTTCGATCTCCTGTTGAGTTCGTAGGTGTTCAGAATGGTTTGATCCCTATTCAGCTGAATTCCTGAGACCAGATGAAATCTAGGTCTCCTACTCCTCCGCCATCTTCCATCATTAGTTTTTGATGTAGTGTTCAACAATTCATTGCTTGTAACACACAGTGCTCATCACAACACGTGTCCTCCTTAATACCCATCACCCGGCTACCTGATCCCCCCCATTCCCATCCCCTCTGAAACCTTCAGTTTGTTTCCCGGAGTCCATAGTCTCTCATGGTTCATCTCCCTCTCCGATTTCTTCCCATTCAGTTTTCCCACCTTTCCCCTATGGTTCTCCGTGCCATTCCTTATGTTCCTCATACGAGTGAAACCATATGATAATTGTCTTTCTCTGCTTGATTTATTTCACTTAGCATAATATGCTCCAGTTCCATCCATGTCGGTGCAAATGGTGGGTATTCATCCTTTCTGATGGCTGAGTAATATTCCATTGTATATATGAACCACGTCTTTATCCATTCATCTGTTGAAGGGCATCTTGGCTCCTTCCACAGTTTAACTATTGTGGACATTGCTGCTATGAACATTGGGGTGTATGTGCCCCTTATGTATCTTTGGAGTAAATACCTAGTAGTGCAATTGCTGGGTCATAAGGTAGCTCTATTTTCAACTTTTTGAGGAACCTCCATACTGCTTTCCAGAGTGGCTGCACCAGCTCGCATTCCCACCAACAGTGTAAGAGCGTTCCCCTTTCTCTACATCCTCGCCAACACTGGTTGTTTCCTGTCTTGTTAATTTTGGCCAATCTAACTGGTGTTATTTTTATTTCAAAATTAATATCCTATGGTAAGGACATTAAGTGGATTTAGGGAATGTGAATGGAAACAGTACAATTTTCTGAACGAGTATTAGTTGTGAGCACCTAAGTTATTCTTTTTGGTGATTTACAAAACTGCCCAGTTTCACCCAAATATTAATAAGAAAATCATTGAAGGTAATGCAGATATGTAGAAATTTCTGAATAATGAACAGGACTTGAAATCATTTCCATTTGTTAGACTGACCTTAGATGAGAACTGAAATGGGTAACACCCTCTACACATGGCTCTTTCCTGCCACCAGCACACGCTTCCACGCAAAAGAGGTTTCCATCTGTAGCACCCACATAGTCCTCACTCCAACCGCTGGGAGATGGAGAGGGCAGTCAGTACTGTTACTCTTATTTTCCAGAAGAGAACGTTGGAGCTCAGAGATAACAAAGGGATTTCCAATATGACATAACTAATAAATTGTGAAATCAGATTCAGGCCTAGATGTCAATGTCCTAATGCCACATTCCCTCCACCAGTTCACGCAGCCCTTCTGGTTCTTAATCCTGCTCTCATATTTGAATCACATGGTAAGTTTTTGATCACTCTGGATGCCCAGGCCTCAATCAACCCTGAAGAATCAAATGAGAATCTCTGTGGTAGGCACCATGCTTCATTTTTTAAAAAAATGTTAAGTCTTCCGGGTGATTCCAATGTGTAGCCAGGTTAAGAACCACAGTCCTACGTTGATCTAATCACATTCTAGCCTGTTCTGCGGCTGCTCCACAGCTTCTCCTGAGGGTGACCTTGATGGTAACACTCATTCTATCAAGCCAGTACAGAATCCTTTAGCATTTTCCAACAATGGGCTGAAAGGCATTCAGAAATAGTTCACCCTTCAAACTTTGTCCCCTGCAGTTAGAGTACTTTCTGAAGCATCAGGGGGAAAAAAATCTGGATAATTATTTCTTGGACTCGGATGTAATTTTTCCCAAATGTAATAAAATTACAATGCAGTGCAATGCAGTGACATATCTTATTTGAGGGTTAAAGCCTTCCATTATGTTGTTTTCTATTTCTTTTGCTTATATTGGTTTAACTCTGTTCATAGAATTTGCTCTATAGGTAATATATATATAGTGCCTACTACAGAGCAGTGGTTTTAAAATGATTTCAATAGCACATTCCACCAGTAAAACACAAAAAGTTGCCTCTAACATATGTATAGTTCCCTTCTTTATATTGCATACATATATCACTATGCTAATACATAATGTGTATTTTAAAACATACATAAAAATAGAAAGATAAAAATATTAATAGAAGTTCAGATACAGAATTCTTCCTGTATCCAGTGGTTTGCCCTTGGGTTCATATTATATTGTCCATTTTGGTGATCACTGCTATAGAGGAAGCTGGAAAAGTCAATCAAAACATCATCATTATTTGCTTTGTCTATATATGCAATAAAAAGTTAAGAAATTCTAATGGAGAAAGGAATTCACACTGTTGGAGGTTTGATCATGTCCCTTATAATCTAACGTAACCCAGTGCTCCCATTCTGTACCAGCCTTTCATCCTTATATGCCATGCCTGCCACAGAGTGAGTGTCCCATAAATGTTCACTGTTTGTTGCAAGATCTTCATTTCTTATCCTTTCTGACTCAACACAAATGTAAGCTAGAAACTCAACACAAATGCCTCATTCGTCCTCTAAATTAGGGAATTTTGATAGCTTTTCCTTTGGAATGTAATTTTTAACATATTTATCTAATTGTTTCAACATTTATTAAGTGCCTACTATTTATAGTGCATCAGTTGGGGGATTACAAAGATGAAAACACTCTAATTAGACAGCAGGTGAATGGGTGAATGGTGAATGAGATACCAGCTTCCAGTTATGGAATGAATAACTTAGAGGGGAATAAAAGGTACAGTATAAAGAATATATAGTCAATGGGAGAGGAGCAAGATGGCAGAGGAGTAGGAGACCTAAATTTCATCTGGTCCCAGGAATGCAGCTAAATAGGGATCAAACCATTCTGAACACCTACAAACTCAACAGGAGATCGAAGAAAAGAATAGCAGCAACTCTCTGAACAGAAAAGCGACCACTTTCTGGAAGGGAGGACGTGCAGAGAAGTGAATCTGAGGCAATATTCGGGAAGATAGATGGCAGGGGAGAGGCGGCCGTCCACCACTACTGGCAAGTGATAGAGCAACGGAGCACAAAATCGGAACTTTTAGAAGTGGGCTCCGCTGAGGGACGTCGCTCCAGTGGCTAAGGGGGGATGGAACTCTTGCTGGGACAGTGTGATCTCAGGACCCTCGGGGTCACAGAAAGACCGGGGGCGCCTGAGTGCGGCAGAGCTCCCAGGTATCAGAGCGGGGAAGCCAGCTGCAGAGACAGAGTCGAGGAATGGGCTCTCACCTCAGGGTTGCCATAAACTGTGATCCGTGGTACAGCTGGGCCACAGCTCTTCCAGCAGGGACCCAACAAGCAGCAGATCCGGGGAGACTCCCCTTCCTCCCCCGGGAGGAGTGGCACGGAAGCGCACCGCAGGGATCTGCTGGGTTTGGAGACCCCACACAGGGTCGTGTGCCAGAGATAGAAACGCTCGGTCATAGGCCGGGTGAGCATGGAGTGCGGCCGGAGATGGGGAGACGGGAGTGATTGACTGCTTTTCTCTGGGGGGCTCACTGAGGAGTGGGGCCCTGAGTTCTTGGCTCCGCTGGGGCGGAGATTGGGAGGCTGCCTTTTTCACTCTGGTCCTCCAAAGCTGTACGGAAAGCTTGCAGGGAACAAAAGCTCCTGAGGCAAACCCGAGCAGATTACTTAGCCTGGACCAGCAAAGGCAATTCCACCTCTGGCAAAGACATTTGAGAACCACAGCAACAGGCCCCTCCCCGAGAAGATGAGCAAGAACAGCCAGCCAAGACCAAGTTTACTGATCAATGAGAATGGCAGAACTCCAGGACTACGGGAATACAGCACATAGAATTTATGGCTTTTTTCCCAAATTCTTTAGTCTTATTTTTTTTTAAATCCTCTTCTTTCTTTTTTCAACCAACTTCTTATCTTATAAATTCCTTTCATAAAACCTTTTATAATTTTCATCTTTACAGTCATATTCCATCCCTTCATTGTATTTACCCTTATTTTTGTACATATATAAGTTGTTCTTTCTTTAAAATTTTGGGAGGCACTTTCTTCGAACAGACCAAAATACACCCGAAATCTAGTGTGTGGCACTGATCTATGCACCAACCTGATCATATTTGATCATATTCTTTTTTTTTAATCTTTTTCTTTTTCTTTTCTTTTTTCTTTCTTTCCCTCTCTTTTCCCCCGATTTCAGGTCTCTTCTGATTTGTTTAGTGTATATTTTTCTGGGGTTGTTGTTACCCTGTTAGCATTTTGTTCTCTCATTCATCTATTCTCCTCTGGAGATGGAAAAAATCACCTCAACAAAAAGAAGAAGAGGCAGTACTGACTGCCAGGGACCTAATCAATACAGATATTAGTCAGATGTCATAACTAGAGTTCAGAATGACAATTTTAAAGATACTAGCTAGGCTTGAAAAAAGCATGGAAGTTATTAGAGAAACCCTTCCTGGAGAAATAAAAGAACTAAAATCTAACCAAGCCAAAATCAAAAGGGCTATTAATGAGGTACTAAAGGAATTTGCAAACACGAAACCAGCCCTCCAAGAAATATTGAAAGGGGTCTCCAAGCAAAGAGAGAGCCTAAAAGTAACACAGACCAGAAAGGAACACAGACAATATACAGTAACAGTCACCTTACAGGCAATACAATGGCACTAAATTCATATCTTTCAATACTTACCCTGAATGTAAATGGGCGAAATGTCCCAATCAAAAGACACAGGCTCTCAGATTGAATAAAAAACAAGACCCATCGATATGCTGTCTGCAAGAGACTCATTTTAGACCCAAAGACACCCCCAGATTGAAAGTGAGGGGGTGGAAAACCATTTTACCATGCTAATGGACACCAAAAGAAAGCTGGGGTGGCAATCCTTATATCAGACAAATTAGATTTTAAACCAAAGACTGTAATAAGAGATGAAGAAGGACACTATATCCTACTTAAAGGGTCTATCCAACAAGAAGATCTAACAATTGTAAATATCTATGCCCCGAACATGGGAGCAGCCAATTATATAAGGCAATTAATAACAAAAGCAAAGAAACACATTGACAATAATACAATAATAGTGGGGGACTTTAACATCCCCCTGACGGAAATGGACAGATCATCTAAGCAAAAGATCAACAAGGAAATAAAGACTTTAATTGACACACTGGACCAAATGGACTTCACAGATATATTCAGAACATTCCACCCCAAAACAACAGAATACACATTCTTCTCTAGTGCCCATGGAACATTCTCCAGAATAGATCACATCCTAGGTCACCAATCAGGTCTCAACCCGTACCAAAGATTGGGATCATTCCCTGCATATTTTCAGTCCACAATGCTTTGAAACTAGAACTCAATCCCAAGAGGAAAGTCAGAAAGAACTCAAATACATGGAGGCCTAAGAGCATCCTACTAAAGAATGAATGGCTCAACCAGGAAATTAAAGAAGAATTAAAAATATTCATGGAAACCAGTGAAAATGAAAACACAACTGTTCAAAATCTTTGGGATGCAGCAGGGGCAGTCCTAAGAGGAAAGTATATAGCAATACAAGCCTTTTCAAGAAACAAGAAAGGTCTCAAAAACACAACCTAACCCTGCACCTAAAGGAGCTGGAGAAAGAATAGCAAATAAAGCCTAAACCCAGCAGGAGAAGAGAAATAATAAAGATCAGAGCAGAAATCAATGAAATAGAAACCAAAAGAAGAGTAGAACAGATCAACGAAACTAGGAGCTGGTTCTTTGAAAGAATTACTAAGATTGATAAACCCCTGGGCAGACTTATCAAAAGGAAAAGAGAAATGGCCCAAATAAATAAAACCATGAATGAAAGAGGAGAGATCAAAACCAACACCAAAGACATCAAACAATTATAAGAACATATTATGAGCAACTATATGCCAGCAAATTAGATAATCTGGAAGAAATAGATGCATTCCTAGAGATGTATCAACTACCAAAACTGAACCAGGAAGAAACAGAAAACCTAAACAGACCCATAACTACTAAGGAAATTGAAGCACAGGGGCGCCTGGGTGGCTCAGATGGTTAAGCGTCTGCCTTCGGCTCAGGTCATGATCCCAGGGTCCTGGGATCAAGTCCCACATTGGGCTCCCTGCTCAGAGGGAGACCTGCTTCTCCCTCTCCTACTCCCCCTGCTTGTGTTCCTACTCTCGCTGTGTCTCTCTCTGTCAAATAAATAAATAAAATCTTTAAAAAAAAAAAAATCCCACAAACAAAAGCCCAGGGCCAGATGGCTTCCCAGGGGAATACTACCAAACATTTAAAGAATTAATACCTATTCTTCTGAAACTGTTCCAGAAAATAGAAATGGAAGGAAAACTTCCAAACTCGTTTTATGAGGCCACCATCACCTTGATCCCAAAACCAGACAAAGACCCTGTCCAAAAGGAGAATAACAGACCAACATCCTTGATGAACATGGATGCAAAAATTCTCACCAAAATACTAGCCAATAGGATCCAACAGTACTACATTAAAAGGATCATTCACCACGACTAAGTCAGATTTATCCTGGGCTGCAAGTTTGGTTCAACATCCGCAAATCAATCAATGTGATATAATACATTAATCAAAGAAAGAAAAAGAAACATATGATCCTCTCAATAGATGCAGAAACAGCATTTGACAAAGTACAGCATCCTTCTTGATCAAAACTCTTCAGAGGATCGGGATAGAGGGTACATACCTCAATATCATAAAAGCCATCTATGAAAAACGCACAGCAAATATCATTCTTAATGGGAAAAAACTGAGAGCTTTCCCCCTAAGGTCAGGAACATGGCAGGGATGTCCACTATCACACTGCTATTCAACATAGTACTAGAAGTCCTAGCCACAGCAATCAGACAACAAAAAGAAATAAAAGGCACCTGAATCAGCAAAGAAGAAATCAAACTCTCACTCTTTGCAGATATATAATACTTTATGTGGAAAACCCAAAAGACTCCACCCCAAAATTCCTAGAACTCATACAGGAGTTCAGTAAAGTGGCAGGATATAAAATGAATGCACAGAAATCAGTGGCATTCCTATACACCAACAACAAGACAGAAGAAAGAGAAATCAAGGAGTCGATCCCATTTACAATTGCACCCAAAACCGTAAGATACCTAGGAATAAATCTAACCAAAGGGGCAAAGGATCTGTACTCAGAAAACTATAAAATACTCATGAAAGAAATTGAGGAAGACACAAAGAAATGGAAAATCTTCCCAAGCTCATGGATTGGAAGAACAAATATTGTGAAGATGTCAATGCTACCTAGAGCAATCTACGCATTCAATGCAATCCCCAACAAAATACCATCCACTTAAACAGTATGGAGGTTCCTCAAAAAGTTGAAAATAGAGCTACCATACTACCCAGCAATTGCACTACTGGGTATTTACCCCAAAGATACCAATGTAGGGATCTGAAGGGGTACATGCACCCCAATGTTTACAGCATCAATGTCCACAATAGCCAAACTATGTAAAGAGCCAAGATGTCTGTCGACAGATGAATGGATAAAGAAGAGGTGGTATATATATATACAATGGAATATTATGCAGCCATCAAAAGGAATGAGATCTTGCCATTTGCAATGACGTGGATGGAACTGGAAGGTGTTATGCTTAGTGAAATAAGTCAATCAGAGAAAGACATGTATCATATGACCTCACTGATATGAGGAATTCTTAATCTCAGGAAACAAACTGAAGGTTGCTGGAGTGGTGGGGAGTGGGAAGGATGGGGTGGCTGTGTGATAGACATCGGGGAGGGTATGTGCTATGGTGAGCACTGTGAATTGTGTAAGACTGTTGAAAACCAGACCTGTACCTCTGAAACAAATAATACATTATATGTTAAAAAAAAAAAAGAAGAAGAAGATAGCAGGAAGGGAAAAATGAAGGGGGGGACGTCAGAGGGGGAGATGAACCATGAGTGACTATGGACTCTGAGAAACAAACTGTGGGTTCTAGAGGGGAGGGGGATGGGTTAGCCTGGTGATGGGTATTAAAGAGGGCACATACTGAATGGAGCACTGGGTGTTATATGCAAACCATGAATCATGGAACACTACATCAAAAACTAATGATGTAATGTATGGTGATTAACATAACATAATAAATTTTTTTAAAAATGTAAAAAAAAGAATATATAGTCAATGATATTGTAATAGTGTTGCATGGTGACAGATGGTAGCTATGCTTGTGGTGAGCAAAGCCTCATGCACAAACTTGTTGAATCACTATGTTGTACACCTGAAAATAATGTAACATTGTATGTTAACTATATTGAACACTAAAAAAAAAAAAAAAGTCTAATCATTGCCCTTTAGATCAGTCCTTGAACAGGGAAGAGGCATTGCAAGAGTGTGTGTCGTAGAAGATAGGAGTGGTCATTTTCACACAAGGAGCTATTTTCAGCAACAGGATCACCAAAAACATTGTGTCTGATGTTTAATGACTGTTTGTATACTGCTTTATCTTATACAGTGTCTTTTCATGTTCATGGTATCTCTCCTTTCTCCTAAATACAAGTAAATCAACAAATAAATCAGTATTATCCCTATTTTGCATATAAGGAAGTTTTAATGCTCAATAAATACGTTAACTGACCAAAATTCATGAATCTAGGAATTGAAACCAGATGTGATGCTACATTTAAAATTTACTCTCATTATGCCAAGGTACGTTCATTTCTAGAAACATCTAGGATTAAAATATGGCAATTATTTCTAAAAGAATTAAATCAATTCACTGGCCATGAGAAACCAAGTTCCTTCTTCTCCATTCCAATTTTCCATCACTCATAAGATCTTGCTATGTGTGCTTCATAATGAAGCCACTGTACTTTGCTTCTGTTTTTTTTTTTTTAAGGTTTATTTATTTGAGGGAGTGGATGGGGGGCAGAGAGGGAGAGAGTCTTAAATAGACTCCATGCTGAGCGTAGAGCCCGACATGGGGCTCGATCTCACGACCCTGAGCTCATGACCCTGAGATCATGACCTGAGCTGAAACCAAAAGTCAGGCACTTTGACTGCCACCCAGGGTCCCCACTTTGTTTCTGTTCTTATTTGAAGTTTTTTTTTTCTTATTCATTTAAAATATAGAATTAATTTGATTCTAACCATAACTAATGCATGATCATTGCTAAAAAGATGAAGAATAAGACTATTTATTATCCAAAGATAACTGTTTCCTATTTATTCATAGTTACTGTTTTTAAAATAAATTTATTATAGCCATGAATTGCAGTGTACTGCAGAGATTTTAGTCTTTGGTTTATGCATATTCATTTTCATACCATTGACATTAGCACATTAGATTGGTCTCCTTTTTTAATTTTTTTAAATTTTGTTAGGTTTTTTAAATTTTATTTCCAGAATAGTTAACACACAGTGTTACATTAGTTTTAGATGTACAATAGAGTGATACAACAATTCTATCCATTACTTAGTGCTCCTTTTTAATTCATCCTATCTAGTGATCAACAACTTGTCTCCTTCTTAAAAAGTTAACTTTGGAGTTTGTGATTTTTTTTTTTATAGTGTTTGTAGAGTTCCCACATTTCCTTGTACTATGTCTTAGGTAGTATTTATGTCCACCTCCTAGTTTGTGCCACCATGTTAGTATTCCTAAATAAATACGGACAGATCAGCATTTCACCATCTGTACATCGCCCATTCCTCTTTATTACCGCTCTCCTGCTGCCACACCTTCCACCTTTGTCCCATCACGTATCTTTTAGCTCGCACTCATTTGATTCCCACAACACTGACCCTGCTCCCTTCTTGCAGGTTTTTTGGCACCTCTTTCTTCAGCTAGTTTGCCCTCCTTTGTCTCTGTATCATGCTCAAATTCAGTGCTCCTTTTTCTGTTGGAGAAAATGAGTCCTCTCATCTCTAACCTCTCTGCTTGGCCTCAGTCCTTCATCCTATTGCAAACATATGGCCAGGCTGCACACACGCCCCTCTCTGTGTAGTGCACCCACCGAAACACTGCATTCAGATGCACATAATTTTTTTTCTGAAATCAGGCCAGTTGTTCAGTGTTCACCATTATACGCAGATACTTGATGCAAAAGAAAAAAGACAATAAAAAACAATGACAAGAGCAACTAGCCAATCAGTGTAATGTCCCTTCTCTCTGTGTACAATCAGCTCCAGCTGTAGGCCCTTTATCTTGAGAGTTCATAGGATAATGCACACACATAATTAACCCAAATAAACCCACTTTCGTTGAAAACATTTTGAAGACTTCAGCACAAAAGAGCACTTTTTGGTCCAGATCCTGTACTATTCTGAATTTTTAAAAAGACCACACAGAAGCCTCATCAACAGTACCCTAATTAAACTCATCAGTTCACAGATGTTTACAGGAAAATGCTCAGCAAAAAATTTCACCAAGAATTCCTGTTTCCTGAGAAGAGAGATGTATGATGACAATAGTAATAGTAATAAGAGCTAACATTAATAAGTATTTTAATGTTCTTGCCACTTTACTTAGATGAATACGTTTACATCAATAACTCTTTAAGGTAGCAATTATTATCATACCTATTTTACAGATGCCAAAACTGAGGCTAAGAAGATTAAGTTGTCCAAATTAACACAACTAGGAAGAGCTGGGACC
Organism: Zalophus californianus; assembly: GCF_009762305.2. Classification (NCBI taxonomy): domain Eukaryota; kingdom Metazoa; phylum Chordata; class Mammalia; order Carnivora; family Otariidae; genus Zalophus; species Zalophus californianus. Next base: position 48,327,470 of record NC_045605.1, read on the forward strand.
AGGATCCTAGTCTGCATGACTCAAAAGCATGTGCTCTAAATCACTATGTTCTGTTGCCAATATCGTGCCACCTGTTCCAAAACTAAAATCCGTGTCAATGTTCCAACACTTTGTAGTCACCAAATAAAAACCAACTGAAATACCACTATTATAAACCACCATTATCCCCACTTCTATACTCTACCCTTTGCTCAACTTCTACTTTCTGGTCTAAAGAGTTCTCTGGTGGAATCTGAGAATCTGCATGCAAAGCATTCTCAATAAACATGCTTGAAGCTTGAAGTGTGTCTTACTAGAATATGAGATTCAAGGGAGCTGGGGAACTTCTCTATCTGAAAGAGGAATACAGATGAGTGGTTAAAAGCCTGGTCTCTGGATCCAAACTGCTTGCTTTTAATCTGCTTCTACCACTATTAGATCAATGACTTTGGGTGAGTTTCTTAACCTCTTAGAGACATGCTTTTCTAATCTGTAAAGTGAAAGTAATTATATTAGCTACCACACAAGTTATTGTGAGGTTCTATTGTGTTAATGTATGTAAATGACTTAGAATAGTTCCCAGTTTGTAATAGAGGCTACATAAGTTTCTGCTATGGTTATGATTTTCTTTCTTAATATTTATTACTGTATCTCTAATATGTAGAACCATGACTTATACATAATAGGTATGCATTCGATCAATGGATGAACATGTGCTAGACACTGGAAATACAAAAAGATGTAAGAGAATGTCACTTGTCTAGAAGAGAACTATAGGAACCAGTGGAAAAGTGTGTAGCTTAATGGAGAGTTCATGATCAGCATTTATACACATCAGTCAGGTCCAGTTCCCTCCAGTTCTGGGGTCCCTAACTTGGGCTACACCATCAAGGATTAATTGGCACATGGAATTTATAGAACATGAGGCAAAAAGAAAAAAAAAAATGTTGCAAGGTATTCTGTGACTAAAGCTCTAATTAAATAGTCCAGAGAATAGGGGATCCAATCTAATACTCTTTGGCACATTTATTTTAATTCTGCATCATTTCAGCAGAAATTAAAGAATCACTCCATTAAAACAATAGTAGCCAAATAAGAATAATTTAGATATTTAAAATACCTTGTAAATATTTTAAAACCATCTAAGAGAAGAGCTGCAAAGATTCCACTATAATGCCACTGCCATGAAGTAAAAATTGCACTTGCATCAGGCTCTTCTGTCCAGTAAAAAGGAGGAGTTGCTGTTGAAGTGGATGGGAATAGGGTACCCTTGAACTTTTTTACCTGCAAAGCCCTGTTTTCCAATATTAACCTTGGAAAATCAACTTGTCAAATAACATTTTGATGGGAACAATTTTTATTTATTTTTATTCTTTTAGAGGGCAGGGGAGAGAGAGCATGCAATAGTGAGAGAGAGAATCTTAAACAGGTTCCATGCCCAGCATGGAGCGCAACATGGGGCTCAATCTCATGACCCTGAGATCATGAACTGAGCTGAAATCAAGAGTCAGAGGCTTAACTGACTGAGCCACCCAGGCCTCCCAAGGGGGACAATTTTTAAAGTGAAAAAAAAAAAAACAAAAACAAGTTTGGTGTAACTGTAGGAAAATTGGGGCTCTCATATAATGTTGGTATAAGAGTAAACTTGTTCCTCTCTCCACAGGGCACTTTAAGAATAGGTATCAGAAGACTTATAATATTCATATAGTTTGGTCCAACAATTCCATTTGTATGATTTATCCCAAATAAATCATCAGAGTTGTGTGCAAATACAGAAAAAAGTTTACTGCAACATTATTTATTGTAGAAAAAATTAGAAGCAAACTAAACATGCTTTAGTAAGAGATTGGTTCAAGCATTACATTACAACCATGCAACACAATGCTCTATAGGAAACAAAGTCATGTTGTTGCTGTATGCTATGATATGGACCAACAGTCACTCTAGATTTAAAAAGCAGTTTCCAAAACAATATGTACAATATGGTCACTATTACTTAAAGAAATATATCCCAAATAGAGAGACTTTGGTTAGTTTTTGTTCTTTTTTTTTTAGTTCAGTGAGTTTGTAATTGGAAAAACCATAGCATAGGAAGAGAGACATTTGACTCCTCTTTTCTTTTTTCCACAAAGAGTATTCTGATTTGCATGATGATACATTGCTTTCTCATAGAAAAAGACAGAAGCAACTTTGTTTTGTTAGCATCAACAGCTTATCTGCTTTTGCTAATGCCATAAATCCATCTTTTCTGTCAAAGTATGATGTAGATACTGGATTGTAATCATTGCTATTTAATCTTTAAATAATTCTGTATATCCTTTTGCCTGTTTCTTTTCACCTGCATAGATTTGACTCTAATATTGAATATTATGTTTCTTTCAGGTAAACAACTACAGTTTAGAAGAAGTGACGCATGAAGAGGCAGTCGCAATATTGAAGAACACATCCGATGTCGTTTATCTAAAAGTTGGCAAGCCCACCACAATTTATATGACTGATCCTTATGGTCCACCTGATATTACTCACTGTAAGTGCCATGCTCAGTGTCCCTCTGCCAGGTGTATAAAATTGGAATTCTGCAAAATTTGACAAAGTACTCTGTTTGCATCTTCACTCTTGTTTAACCTGTGGGAATAGTTCCAAGGGATGCTGTGCTGCACTCCTTGGTTTGAAGGTGGGACACCCTGATGGGTTAGAAAGTCCGCCATTTAAGAAAGGCTTAATGAGGTATGTCATGGACAGTGTGATTACAGTAACGTAAGAGCAACACCTGTTTAAAGGCTATTTCTCAAGCCCCTAAAACATGATAACTCTCATGCCATAGTATCCCCCCTTCCTAGTTCAAACCTATATAGTAGCAAATGAAGAAAGAGAAAGACTAGCAAAATAGACCTCTGCTCCCTCCTGGGGGAGAGGATCTTGCACTTGCATGGTGGCACTATGATCCTCAATCACCATCACCATAGCTCTTATCTTTACCTGAATATTATATTGACAGGGAAGCCAGGGAAAGCTCTCAGTCACTATGGCAGTAGAAGTGAGTTGTGGGTGGGGGTTTCTAGGCCAACAACTAACTAGAGATGCTGTGTTGAGTCCTATAAAATCCACTCCCACATAAGCCCCATGTTTCCTTCTTTTTTTAATAGGTCTGCAAGAACTTTAAGGTTCTGTCTCTGGGGACTAGATTCAGAAGCAATTTTTTTTTTCTGTGAGTTTAAGGGACAGTTTTGTCAAAATCAGTAAGCTTGCTCATTCTGGAATTTTGAGAAACCAGTTTGTGAGATTGGGAACTCGCAATATCTTCAGGACCTGCCATTAATTAGTACTCCAGTCTTAAGCAAGTCACTTAACCTCTCTTAGATTTAGATGTTTCTCTTGAGAGAAATTTAAAGGTTGAATAATTTTGTTACCCGCCCATTACGTTAGCTATTGCTTTTCTTAATGATGATTCAAAAATGACTTGCCCCCAAAATACATCTTTTTCCAAGCATGTGGTAAGCTGAGATCAGCCTTACCTTAGGATATGAAAGAATTTTAACTTTCAAAGTTTTCCAAACTCGATAAATTTAGAAAAATCAGCTTTGAGACTCTGAGCAATTTCATGAAGGATATATAAGGTCAACGTTAAAGATAAAAGCAAGAAAACAAAGCTTGCTCTTCAATTCAAAAAATATATATTGAGTAACCTCAATATGTATGACACCTTATAAGGTAATATGTGGGATACAAAGGAAATGCAATCATGGCTTGGAAGAAAGGCTAATTCAGATATAAGAATAACAGCAGTATTTGGCAACATAAGAGGGATATACATGCCATGGAAGTGGTAAAAGTGAATGTGCTTTGGGTACTCAAAGGAAAGGGATACTACCATCTTTGGACAATCATAAAACTCTTTATGGAAAGGGTGACGTTTGAATTGTATCTTTAAGAGTGGAAGAAATTTCAGTATCAAAGATGTGTTAAGAGACAGAAATTGTAGGTTAACTGATGAAAGGACAAATATTGGGAAAAGTTGTCTTTGTTGGAGGACTCTAGGATATGTGTAAGTGGGATATTGAAATGGATCAGTCTGGTAAGGATGACAAAAGGAAAAGTTTATATTCAATACAGTAGCAGCAATAGGGAACACTTAAGCAGGAGAAAAGCATTATCAGAGTTGGATTTCTCAGTCTATAAAATGGATTCCTAGAGAGGGGTAGGAGGCAGGAGACCCAGGCAGGAGGGGCTTTTATACATTCAAAAGAGAGAAAGGGAGATGAATTACTGTGGAGGACTAGAAAGGAAAGGCCGGAATCCTCGGCCTTTCTGGGGTAGAAGTACAGCATCTTTGGGGATTAAAGCCTTTTTTTTTTAAGATTTTATTTCTTTATTTGACAGAAAGAGCACAAGCAGGGGGAAGTGGCAGGCAGAGGCAGAGAGAGAAGCAAGCTCCCCGCTGAGCAGGGAGCCGGATGCGGGACTCGATCCCAGGATCCTGGGATGATGACCTGAGCCGAAGGCAGTGGCTTAACCAACTGAGCTACCCAGGCGCCCGGGGATTAAAGTCTTATATAAGAACTTGCTCCTAGGAGCCTTCTAGATTTGATGATTGAATATTAATTATGTGAAAAGAATGTGAGCTCTGCAATTAGAAAGCTAACATTTTTATTTCAATAGAAAATTAATCATCTTTCTGAAAATGCATGTGCTGGGTCTCTCCTCCAATTCTTCTCTTCACCTAATTATACAAACTGGGTTTGTAGATATAAATGTTATTCCATCTTTCTAATCCTAAAGGTCACCATGTGCTTGTACATATTAAATGCAAACAGTAACTCCTCCCTCTTGGGAGGCAAGAAAATACTCGGCGTGTAGCAAAGTCTCCCTATTTTTAACAGAAGTATAGCATGACACATTGAGTCACCCACGTAACAGGTTTCTTCTCTTTTCTCTTTTTCACCCCTTAGCTTATTCTCCACCAATGGAAAACCATCTACTGTCTGGCAACAATGGAACTTTAGAATATAAAACTTCCCTGCCGCCCATCTCTCCAGGAAGGTACTCACCGATTCCAAAGCACATGCTTGTTGAAGACGATTACACCAGGTCAGATGTGCTTATTGGTTAATTGGATTTGTGACCATTCCTGGGAAGAAACGGCATTTGCCTAACATGTCAGCCATTGCTTTGGGGGCTAACGAAAGTTTCTGAGCACCACTGAAACTCACCATCGTCTTGTCTCCAGTGGAAATCTGCAAATTCTCATAAATGTGTATCATTAGGAATCAAAATCACTAATTCTTTGTGAGAAGTGGTACCGTATACGTACTCATCGCTTTGCAATTTATTAAGACTCACACATGATGCCGTTTGAGCTCGACAGCCATTTTGTCAGATAGTTAACTTGAGAGGAGGTGGTGAGAGGTAACTGCTAGGGAAGTAGCATACCAATATTACATCTCTGGTTAGTGCAGCAGTCAGGACTGAAACCTTTGTCTTTTGATGCTAAATTCCATGTTTTTGACACCAATGGCTACCCACAATTCAATGGAGTTGGGAAGTGAGTCAACCCTTCCTTGTAGCACAATAGCTACAAGTAGAAAGAAAAGGGATGAAATTAACTGTAAATGGTTTGAATTTAATATATGCTGTTAATTCCAAAGGGGAACAGGACAGGATTTTAGGATAGAGCACAGAACCACATTGCTAATGCCATAAAGTAAAACCAATTTTAAGCAGCACACCTAGGAAAAAGGTGTGACAGTTCACAAAGCAGACTAGCTTCCTTGACTTAATTGTCACCATTAAGGATATGGGAATAAATAAGAATAAATGTACATTTTCTTATCTTTAAATATTTTTGTTCCAAAGTAATGTATGCTCATTGCATTTGGTGAAATAATGCGAAAATGTTCGAGAAACAAAACCCTCTCCCAAACTCCTGCCAGAGCAACTATCTTGAGGTTCCCAATGTAACATCCTGGCATGAACCTTTCATACTTTCTGCATGTTCATATAAACCCATACAAATTCACAGTCAGATATAGATGGGACTTGATACTGTTTTTACAAAGTAAGCTCATATTTTAGAAATTGCTCTGCAACTTGCTTTTCTCAGTGAACAATACTTTTACCTGAAATGAGATTACATAAAAATATGTACACACTTTTTCTGGAAGTGTTTGTGTGTAAAAATGATAGAGATGGACCCTTTTGGTTTAATTTATCTGCCTGTCTAATGAAGCCATTTGTCAGCCTTTAAAAAAAAATATAGTGGAGGCTTCCTGCCACTTAACTTCCCTCACCGGTACCCAGGCCTGCTTTGGTCTTTTCATTCCTTTGCTATTTCTTTTTAAATGATTAAGCATTTTCCATTTATTTTGCAATTTCAGGTTTGCTGAAGTAGCTTGTTACATCTTTAGCCAAGGAATGGAATGTTTAGATGCTGCAAATGTGCATCTGTGGTATAAATCAAATATAAACTTCTTCCTATGCTGAAACATCTAATCTCTATGCTCTTAATTAAAATGAGGGCTGCAGCAAAGATAATCCTCATGACTCTCTAAAGAATTGTATAAATATAGGCACTTTTATTCACCAGAGCAATGATCTATTTGCTTTCATTCTATCACTAATATTTATATGATTTTAATTTGAAAATATCATTTTATCTTACTAGACTCCACATGGAATTAAAATTGATTAAATCCACTTCATAATCCAAGCCCTTTGCTAGCTGTTTTACATACACTATTCATTTACTTTTCCCCAAAACACAGAAAGAAGGGCTGTCACTCCTATTTTATAGATGTAGAAGTTGGAGTTCAAAGATGTTAAATAACTTGCTTAGAGTCACACTGCTTTTAGGTAGAAAAACTGTGGGTGCCCTGCCAGCTACAAAATTCTGGCTAAGAAGAAACATTTTAAATTTCTCCTTATTTTTAAAATGAAAACCAAGTGCTATAAAACTGTTCATCACAGAAAAATGTAGCTCTAAAGGAACCCAAGCATTTCAGTAAGTTCTAAAGGCAGTTAGATCAGAGTTAAGACCTATTTCTACCATTGGTTAACTATATGACCACTGGAAAATTATTCAATCACTGCAAACTTGTTTCTTCATCTATATAATGGAAATAGTAATCAAAGTTTTCTTAACAGGTTGTTGTAATGATTGAATGACATGATACATGCAAAGAACTTATAGCAGAGCCTGACACATCATGAATATTAAATGAGTGTTATCTATTTACAGCAACTATACTTGTTATAATTCTTACTCTACCTAAGATGTCACATGGAATGTTTTAACAGATGGTGTCCTAGGAATAGAGTCTGCCTATTCCTACAGGGCTATGCCTTGGTATTATAGTTCTTGTCCCACTTCCTCCCTTGTTCTCTGGCAGGACAGTTTCATTAAGAACTAGAATCTTCTGAATGGCTGGTGCCTGGCAAACTCGTGAAGTAGATTACATCAGTTTAAACACGCACACGCGCACGCACATGCACACGCGCACACATGCCTCTCTCACCTTTGCTTTGTCCTCTCACAGGGGGCTGTGCTGTAGGCACTGCCATGGATCTCAGGGTTATTTTCTCAAAGGCAAATTCATTGCCTTGTTCATCAATATTTATTGGACACTTCCTACTAGACAGCAGGCACTGCACTAGGAATGCAAAATTGAGTAAGAAACGACAGCTCTAAGAACTACCAAATTGGGACAAAAATATAAGTAAACCAGTGGATCCCTCAATGCCTATTCCCTGATTATGCAGACCCCCTTTGTAAAGTTTTCTATAAAGCCTAATAAATTTTTTTAATTCTGAGATTATATATCTTCATATCAAAATGTCATTTTTTTGTGTGTGGTAGTAAATGGCAGATATTTACTTCACCATATCCTTACTTAGAAAATGAAATGTGAGGGGCACCTGGGTGGCTCAGTTGGTTAAGCTACTGCCTTCAGCTCAGGTCATGATCCTGGAGTCCCGGGATCGAGTCCCACATTGGGCTCCCTGCTCGGCGGGGGGTTCTGCTTCTCCCTCTGACCCTCTTCCCTCTGATGCTCTCTGTCTCTCATTCTCTCTCTCAAATAAATAAATAAATAATCTTAAAAAAAAAAAAGAAAATGAAATGTGGGCAACTTTCTATTAGTTCTCATCCTTTAAAAGGTCTGTAAAATGTCAAAGTGTGGCAACTAGTAACAGCAACAAACCAAATTAGATCCATTCTAGGAAGTGCTCTGGTGCCACCCAAGCAGAGTTCCCTAGCTCTGCGGGAGTTACTTAGTAAATATTGGTAAATGATTTTGAGTTTTATATGAATACCCAAGGAAAAGCCTGTGGAATCAAAGTTTTAAAGAGGAGATACCTCTTAAGTTTGAGTTTGAAAAAATGTGTAGGCAGTGATCAGAAAGTCAAGGGATCAGGAGGGTGTTCATGGTAGGGGATAGCACATGCAGATTCATAGAAGAATGTGAAATAGAATAAAATGAAGCAACTATTACAGCTTGAAAAATACAACTCGTAAAAGAGAGTGGTTCCTACCTTTAAGTTGTCTTTATATTCCTATCCTTTCTGTCATAGGCAACCTACTTGTAAAATTTAAAATACATACCGTATTTTAGTAAATAAATAGTAGTAAATAAATTTAGTAAATAAATAGTAAAAACAAAAAGATCACTACTATGCCCTGTTAACACAAAGTCCTTTAATATATATGATTGCCCTTATTTATATTATGTTATTATTCTTGGTTTTTATAAATAACAAAAGTGCTCAAAGAGTTTAAGTAATTGCCTCATATCATACAGCAAGCAAATAGCAGCATCAAAATTTGAATTGAGGTCTGTGTTCCCATGGTTCATCCTCACATCACACCCTGTGCCTCATTTTATGCATTCAGTTTCCACAGAGAAATGTTGAATAAACAGAATTGGGTTTATATCAGAAGATTGGTTTCTAGTCCTGCTTCTACCAACTTGCCATCTAGATGACCCTGAACAAGCCATTTAATCTCCATGAGTCTTGATTTTCTCATCTATAAATTTGGGACAAAGGGTCTTCTAATTTCCTCATGGAATTGTGAAATATCAATGTGATAATATGTGTTAAAGTTGCCATTTTTAAAGGGCTAGATAAATTTATTATTATCCTAAAGTGTTATAGTAGCTTATATTTGAGGCCTACTTTGAATTTTCCTAAAATAGTAAATCGAGGTAATTGATCTCTAATGATGGGACTTAGACTGAGCGGGAAACATTTCTGTGAAATAGCAACCTTTCAACAACCCAAAACTCAAATTGGCAGCTTTTTATTCCATGTGTTCATGATCTCTTAGTCTATTGTAAGAAACATTTCTCTCTTTTCCTAAAGCATATTCACTTTTTTTTTGGGGGGGGGGGGAGATATAGTAAGAACTTTTTAAAGGAATTTTGATTAGAAAAATGCTACACTAACTTAGTTGGAATTTTTTTTAACTCTTTCTCACTCTTTGAGGAAATGTATACCTGAGAAAACTGGGAAATGTTTTTCTGTTGATTTAGAGAAAGCACAAAAAAAGACACCCTTTTTGGATGGATAGAATTTTCTTAGTAGAAAGTCTGTTGAGTGCCCTATAAATCAATGTTCATTGTGATCTAGATATCTGGTCTTAGATTGTTGGTAAACTATTTTGGAAAGCTATCACTGTGCTGCTGAGATGTGTTTTTGGCTCAAAGAATTATAGGCTCTCAGAATTGGAAGGACCAGCACTTGAATCTAGAGTCTAATATTCCTCCTTCTGATGGGTAAGGAACACAAACCCAGAATGATATGTTGGCTATCCTTAAGTCCCATAACTTGTATTAGAATCAGATATAGAACCTATGTCTTCAAATACCAAGTCTAGTGCTTGTTCTAGTTCTCTGAGCTGGTGTTCACTTTTGTTGTTACTGTTGTTGTTCTTGGATGGAGTAAGAAGGTAAGAATTATGAAACCCATGAACAAGCACTGACCACCTGTGAACAGTACCCACTTTGTGTATTACCTGCAACTATGGATTCTACCTTTACTGGGCCAAGTGGTAACCTGATGACCCAGAAGATGTGCACAGACCCTTACCATCTGGTTCACTATTCTCAAGATACAAAAACAAATCATCAGTATTAAAATGAAACAAAAAAAAACTTTGAGATGCAATGTATAACTGTTATTTCAAGAGATGGGGACTCAGGTTACCAAGTTATGAATATGATAAATGTCATTATGAAAACCAGGGACCTCAATTATAGCCATGTAAGTCCCAGTGAGAGAAACCAAGTTCACCTGCCCCGATCTTAGTATACCCAGGTGTCTTTCTGATTGGCTCTACATAATGTTCCCTCACATAATTTGGTTGCTCAAGAAGCATAAGCTAAATGAAGTCTCCAAGAAAAGTTTCTTGTCCCCAGAAACCTTCCAGAATGACTCCAAATTATGACTCTTTTATTCACCAGTTTAACTTTTTTATTTACTAAATAGATATGAGCCCAACAGACTAGAGTCTGCGTCTACTCTATTCTCCCCAAATTATAGAACATTAGCTTACTGGATATGGTATCTAAAACGTATTCCAGTTGTCTTTTCCTTTCACTCATTTGTTTCTTCATTCAGTGAATATTCAGCTTCTGCCATATGTCAAGCATGGTTATTAGCAACAAAGTTACAGTGGTTAGCAAACCAAACAAGTCTCCTGTCCTCATGGAGTTTACATTCTAGTGCATCAAGTAAGAGACACACAGATAAATGAGTTAAGTGCAAATATTAGTAAGTACTATAAGGAAAAAAATAGAATAATGTGATAGAGATTGGGGAAGAGAACAGTATTAAGTAGGATAACCAGGAGGTGCCTCTTGGAGGAGAGAGCATTTGAGCTGAGACCTGAATAACAAGAAAAAGTGGTGATACAAAGATCAGAGAAAGAACATTCCAGGAAGAGGGAATAGCAAGGCCAGTCACTGAGGCAGAAATAAGTTTAGAATGTTCCAGGAATCTGAGGAAGCCCAGCTTGTCTGGGAAGAGATGAGCTAATGGGAACAGGGCAGAAAATTAGGTTGGAGAAGGAGTCAGAAGCCAGATGACATAGGACTCTGTAGGTAATGATGAAGAAGCTTAGGTCTGATTTTGAGTGCTTTGAGAATCCATTAAAGAATACTAACAGGAAGAATGAAATTATCTGATTTCTATTAGGAGAAAACCTTTCTGCTGTGCGGAGAAGTAGAGGAGCCACTGAAGAAATGAGGGGAGAGGTTATGGCAGGTGGGATTAGAGCAAGAGGGAGCAGTGCTGAAGAGGAATGCCACCTGAGCTCTGTTTTAGAGCTAGAGTCCATAGCCAATGTTTCATGTGAGGAGGAGGCCTGCTTTAGGCAGGCTAATTTGCTACTAACCATTTCTACAGGTTTTTATCACATATAGAGTCGTCTTTCAGGAACAGCATAAGTTTGCCACTGCTGGTGATTTTTTTTTCCCCCTTGCTGTTTAGGTGTCGATCAGAAATGGATAGAGGCTAATTCTCAAATGTTTCTATCCACATGCCCTTAGGCCTTGAAATATGAACTTGTTTTTCCTCAGGATCTGGGGTAGAACATGAATGAAGCTTTCTGTCCAAGCATGAAACTCAAAAACTCTTAAATTTTCTCATAAAAGCTTGGGAAATATCCTTGCTCACTTTAATGTAAAAACACTTTGATTACAAATTAAATTATTTTATCCAAAATCTTAAAGTGAAATGAACACACCAGAAAGATTTTTTTCTGGGGATACTTGGTCCCCAGCAAGTACCACAAACCCCAAGGTACATATGAGTATCCAAGTTTGAGAAGCACTGAGCTGACTTACACAGACTGGTCAGTTATTAATTTTGTGTTCTAGAAACAGTCCTTTAATAATGGCTTAAGGTGTGTGGTCTCCGTTAAGGACAGGCTCTTAAAAGATCAGACAAGACTTGCATCAGAGTGAAGTCTGGGCATATTCCAGCCTCTCTAACTTTTTAATTTATATTTAATGACTTGAAATCCTTTCTGGATGAATGGGAAATTCTTTCTTCTGACACAGAAAAGAAATCTTTTCTTACTCATCTTTAACCATGTATAATAGGAAGAACTGGTTGTGCCCCATGCAGACAACTGACCCTGCTTTAGAATTCACATGTGTATAGCTGAGAGATTAGCCTTGGAGCTGCCCTGCTCAGGGCCCCACCTTGACCACCTCCTAGCTTTGTGACTTGGGTAAGTGACATAATAGCCCTTTGCCTCAGTTGTTTCATTTATAAAAGAAGCATTTGAATATTACCTCTCAAGAAAAAAAACCTCTCGATTAATGTTCAATATTATCAGTACTATTTAAAACAAGGATTTTCAGATGAACACCACAAATAAAATAATTTTTTGGTAAACATCCTCCATAGAATGAAAATGTAGCCACTAGTAGTATGTAGCTGCTCAAAGTTAGCTATGTATACATTTTTTTCAACTTATCTTGCAGAGCACATTAGAACACTTTATTACAGAAAGTCTTACAATCTGAATGCTTTATTAGGGATCTTCTTTTTTTACAACTGCTGTGAATATCCAGTACCACTTGCATTGAAAATCTAATCTAGGATTCAATGGAACCAAGTATGATCAAACAACAACAGAAATCAGTCTATCAATCTGGCCTCTGTGGCCAAACACAATTATCCTCTGGATAATTTACTGACTTTGCCCTTTTGTTATTCATGGTAGCTCTCAACAACTAACACCATGTAGCTTTTCCCTTAAAAGAAATTTTGTGGAACATGGCATCAGACTCCTTGTAGGCTTTATAAAGTGCATTATAAAACTTAACCAAATCAAAGATTCATCCGCAATGCCTCTGAATAATCTCTTTTGTTCTGTGCCTCGTGCCTAACTCCTCTGACATGGAGCCTGCTATTAGAATATCTTTTTTGAAGCAAAGTGTAGCGATGGGAAGGGGTGAGTGAGGCAAAACTAGTGAGACAGATGGAGGATAAGCCATCAAGTGGAGCCTTGAGGGGATTTTTCTCTTTATTGATGGTGGCTCCACTAACCATTTTAGGTTTAATTACATCAACCACGAGGCATGGCTGGTAGTGCTGTCCTCCTAGAAATAGAATGAGTGGGTATACTAATGAGGAAGATGACAAATCTTAATTAAAGGAAGATATCCAAATATGTATTGGAAAACATGTTAAGCTTCTGTTCGCTGTCAGGGAAATGAATTTAATGTTAGGAAAAATGAACCAGTAATGAGGATTTTAAACCTGTCTTTTATAGATATTTATTATTCCCCATACCTAATAAGTCAGCCAGACATAAATACATAGTTCTAGGCCTTATAATTTTATGGAAGATGGTTATGACACATCTATAGCTATTATTGTTAGAAACATAAGATCCACATAGATAGTTATTTAATCAATGCTGTTTTACATTTTTTTTAGTTCATCCTTGGCCTTCGGGTCTAGTTGAGGCAAAAAGAAAAAAGATTAATGACGGACAATGGAGAACTTTGGAGAGACCACTGTAGAAGCAGTCAACTCTGAGTTGACCCCCCCACCCTGTCCTTTTACATTGCAAGTAAATTACTGTCATCAACACAGTATGCTGCTTATTTCTGGCCTTTATCTGTATGATATTTAAAAAGGGTATATATTATGACTCAGGATTATGTAGACATGGCCTCTTTTTCTAGCAGTTTATTTTCACATCCATGTGTCAGGAAAGTTAATAGTAGACAGAAGACAGCTGATCCTTAATTGTCCACATCTGGGTGTATACTTTGCAAATTATCCATGCCAGTATCGGAATCCCTGAGTGGCTTCGTGCCATCTCATATATCATAAGCTGCTGTCAGTGAGGTTACCATATTAATATTAATGATTGCCTTAAGGAAATACAAGAAAATTATGGGATACAATTCTTGCATTCCAAAGACTTATCCTTTTTTTTTTTTAAAGATTTTATTTATTTGTCAAAGAGAGAGTGTGAGCATTGGAGAGAGCACAAGTAGAGGGAGGGGCAGAAGCCAGCTCCCCACTGAGCAGGGAGCCCAATGTTGGGCTTGATCCCAGGACCCTGGGGTCACGAACTGAGCCGAAGGCAAACGCTTAACCAACTGAGCCACCCAGCCACCCCAAGACTTATATTCTATATATCATAGATTTATAAAATTACATGAATTCTGGGTTGCATCATTCCCTTTTTGCTTCTAGGTAATCTAAATTAATCTAAATCATGTAACAAGTTATATCTGAGTTTAAAAAAAAAAAAAGACATTTTGAAAATACTGCCTTCATACATGTTCCCCAGACATCCTTTTCAATCTTTATAGATACTCCTTGCCCCTTCTATTGTCTTACACCACTCTGTTTTTTTCCATAAGTTCTTATTATTTTCCCTAATTATAAAATAATATGTATTTGTAGGGCAACTGTAAAATAAATGTAAAGAAAAACTCACGAAAATTACGATCTTACCACAGAAGGATAATCATTAATATTTAATATATTTTCTTTAAGGTTTTTTTCTATGACTGTATGTGTGTTTATAAAACTTTAACCAGACTATGTACACTGTTTTTTTTCTGTCTTAATTTAACATTATATCTTGAGCATTTTCTCATGTTTTTAGTAGTCTTCAAAAACATATTTTTAGCAGCTATATAATATAGAGAAACCATAATTATTTCCTATTGTGGGACCTTTTGGTTGTTTCTCAGAGTTTCTTATTACAGATAATGCTTGTATAATCTTACCCTGTCTCTTAATTACATAGTTCTTTAAGATAAATGCCTAGCTCCTCACTGCCTAACTAGCACCTCACTTATAGACATCACACCTTTAACATTTCCAAAAGCAAATTCTTGATATTTGTCCCCAACTTGCCCTTCCATAGGTAAATGTGACCCATAATCAAGAAAAAATTCAAGCAACAGAAACAGACCCAAAAATGACAGAGATGATGGGACTGGCAGACAAGAAGTTTAAAAAAGTTATTATAGTGTAGCCAATCTTTCAAAAGAGTAGGGAAAGAAATGTGAACAAAGAGGAGAGAAATGGAAGATATGAGATAAACCCATATTAAGCACTGAGTGATGAAAAAATAGTATCTGAAGTGAAAATTAATATCACAGTACACACTGGGGAAGAAAGAATTGTGAGGGACGCCTGGATGGCTCAGAGGGTTAAGCATCTGCCTTCCGCTCAGGTCATGATCCCAGGGTCCTGAGACTGAGTCTCGTATTAGGCTCCTTGCTCAGTGGGGAGCCTGCTTCTCCCTCAGCCTGCCACTCCTCCTGCTTGTGCTCTCTCTCTGACAAATAAATAAAGTCTTAAAAAAAAAAAAGAATTGTGAACTGTAAGGCATAGCAATAGAATGTATCCAAATAAAATGCAGAAAGATTAAAGAAAAAAATCCTAGTGATATGTGGCACCAGAAAAAAGCAGAATTTGGAGTACCAAGTTGTCAAAATCTTTTGACATTTGATGAAAATTATAAATCATATTGGTCTAAGACTCTCAACCTAGCCCCAAGATATTGTAAAGAGAGGAACATAATAAAAATTGATCTCTTGTCAGAACTAATGCAAGCCAGAAGAAAATGGAGCATCTTTACACTGTGGGGGTGCTGACCCCAGGGTTTATAGCCTGAGCAACAGCAGAATAGAGCTTTTATTACTGAGAATGGGAAGGCTGTGAAGGGGCAAACATCAAGATTGGGGACAAACATCCCGAGTTGTTCTGGGAAGTGTTAAATGTGCAATGTCTACAAGCAACCAAGCGAGATGCTGATTAAGCAGTGGGGATCTGGTAATTAGCAAAGCTAGAGTCCAAGCACAGTCAGTCTGGCTCCAGAATCTCTATCTTTGTGCTGTTAAAGGTCATGCAGCTGGTATATAATAGGATCAGGATTCAAACTAACCCCAGAGTCTGGCTCTTTTTGCTGCACTACATAGGTAGCATTATTAGCTTTAAGATTTCTTGCATCTCCTCTGTGCTTCAGGTTAGTCTTTGTTGTTGTTTCTGTCTGTGAAGGTAGAGCTAAAGTTTTCTATCATGGCAGGCATTTGGGGGAAATAGGCATAGAGAGGTTACATGAGAATCATCCAGTTTCAAACAGCTAGTTAAGTGGTGAACCCAGAGTTATTCTGACCCCAAAATATGAGCTCTTCACCCAGGTGCTACCTGCTGCTGGATTCTGCATTTGTCACCTACTTTCTATTTGTTGTAGATCTCACAGAATCTTTATCACCTCGGATTCCCAGTCTGTTAAACTGGCATAGCCACACTCTCTGCCCATTTTGTGTGGCAGTATAAGAACTAAATGAGAAATAGGAAAGTGCAATACTAGGCAGCTATAATGGTTTAGTAATACTATTATAAATTCAGAGCAAGGCCTCCCATAATTGGC
Organism: Zalophus californianus; assembly: GCF_009762305.2. Classification (NCBI taxonomy): domain Eukaryota; kingdom Metazoa; phylum Chordata; class Mammalia; order Carnivora; family Otariidae; genus Zalophus; species Zalophus californianus. The sequence continues at coordinate 48,343,860 of NC_045605.1, forward strand.
TTTGAAATCTCTGGCTATCACATTTACTTCAGCTGCTTCATTCCGCCTTCATCCTGTCTCAAGACGGTAAATGAAACTTTAGAAAAAGATTAGGGGGATAAAAAACATAAAGCAAATTATCAGATGCCAATGGGTCAGGTGACAGCATTTCCCTTAGGACACAGTCTACATGAGAAAGGACTTACGTTGTTCTACTTCAAGGTCAGTCTAATTTAAAAACATTGAGGAGGAGGTTGATACTTAAATCTTTACGCAGAGACACATACTCACAGGGTCTCCTAAACTCTTTCAGTAAGGACTTAAAATGTTCATTAAGGCAACCATATGGGGTCTGGTGTTACAGCTGGAATGACAGGCATTTAAGGACTGAACCCCTGCCTGGAACTGCACAGTCCAGGAGGCCTCACTTCTCCCTGAGAAATGCTGATTGCCCCACCCCACCCCCAAATAGGCTGTAAGCATTGCAGAATCCAGCATCCAATACCATGGGTTATTATCAGGATTAAATGAAGTAATCTGCGTAAAACACTTTGAACAGAGCCTGGCCTAAAATAAGCTGCATTCAGGTTAGCTGTTTATTATTATTATTATTATTATTATTATTATTATTATTACTATGATGATGATTATTATTCCCCTTGACTTTCAGTCCCGGACACTGTGGTACCATGGTGCTTGTAGGACTGGCTGTCATTGTGATGATAGCATTGCTGTTTGGGGTAGTAGATGAGATCCGGGAATGAAGGAAGGGAAAATAGGATTCTAGCTAGCCTAATAAAACATAAATTTACACAATCTGTACATTTGCCTTAAAGGGTAGATTTTTAGACTTTATATTGATTTAGTGATGTTTCCTTTATATTTCAGTGTCTTTTAAAATATGTATTGATCCCAATTAAAAATAATCTACTAAAAACCAAGGCTATCTATGAAAGTTCTATAAAAAGAAAAGCCTAAATATTAAACTGATTTTTAATTTAAATAATCTAAATTTAAAAATTCTAGAATGTTTGGTAAACATAAATATATACCTTTCCAAATACTTAAATTTACTATGCAGACACCATAAAACTTTTAAAATAAATGCAGTGTTTACTTTTGCATACTTTCATGACTTGAGCACAGAAACCAAGTATATGCATAGCAACACCTATCATGATGCTTCTCAATTCCCAGGGGTCGTGTTAATTCCATGGCTTCAGTGTATAATATTAGATTGGACCATGTATGGCTGGATACAGTTTTACATACAGTATAATGTTGGGTGTAACTTTAATTACATAAGGCTGAATTTAAATTTGTGAAAACTAAGGGGGGCTATGTATAAGTTGCAACTGAGTATGAAACTCATAGTGAGAATGTGATCCCTGGCTAAAGCAAAGTAAGATTTTCCTCAGAAACACTGTCTTTTGTAGTTTAGAGAGAAGTACTTGGTTAAATTCTGCTTACAAAAGGTAAATTAGATAGATAGATAGATAGATAGATAGATAGATAGATAGATAGATATGGTGAAATAATGAGAGGTACTATTTATTACCTTCCCCTGAAAAAAAGAATATTAATATTTGTACTCTACATACAGATCATAACATTTATCAGCTGAATATTGTGTCAAATAATTGTATAGCAATACTTGTAGTCTACAGTATTGGAAGAGATAATGCAATTCAGGAATGTGACTAGTTCATACCTTTCTCAAAACGAACAGGTCTACTGTCTAAAATTGTAGTTCCAAACTCTGACAACCCATCAGTCACCTGCAAAACTTGTGTAAAGGCAGAGTCCTGAGCCCCACTCAGACCTACCGAATCTGGGTGTCCAAGGATATAGCTCAGACAGTAGTATTAAAAACAGAACCAAAACCCTCACAGGTGATTCTGATGCACAGATGGGTTTGGAGATCACTGGCTTAAATTCATTGTCTTTGACTTCAGAAAAATCAGATGACCCGCAGTAAAAGCAAAATGGAGCACATTGGAAGAAAACATGGCCAGGCATTTTTCCAATGTGTAAATTTTCATAAAAACATTGGATAACCCTAAAACACTGACAGTCTTAGTGATAGTGTGCAAAGAAAGGGTATTGCTCTTAAGCAAGAGTTACCAAAAACAGAATTTGTTCAGATTTTATCATTAAAATTGCCAACTGTTGCAGGTATGCATTTTACTCTATAAACACATTTTTTAAATGACATATTACTTTATTTCCTTTAAGTCAAATTACATCTAATCATAGGCTTCTATCATGCCTGCCTTTCTTCTTAATTTCCTCCCTGAATATCAGTCTTTCAGGAACTTAGACTTTTGAAGAACAAAACCCGGGAAGAGAATTTGGAAAATTCTGCTTTCCCTTCTGTATACCTATCTCCAGTGAGACAAGAGAATACAAGGGTTTGCATATCTGCTGCCAACTTGGGGAGGAAAAAGCATAGTAAGTTTAAAACACAAATTAGTATTTCAGGGGCACCTGTGTGGCTCAGTTGGTTAAGCATCCGACTCTTGGTTTCAGCTTGGGTCATGATCTCAGGGTCATGAGATTGAGCCCTGTGTTGGACTCCGCTCAGCGAGGAGTCTGCTCAGGTTTCTCTCCCTCTACTCCCCCCTTTAATAAATAAATCAAAAGAAAGAAAGAAAGAAAGAAAGAAAGAAAGAAAGAAAGAAAGAAAGAAAGAAAGAAAGAAAGAAAGAAAGAAAGAAAGAAAGAAAGAAAGAAAGAAAGGAAGGAAGGAAGGAAGGAAGGAAGGAAGGAAGGAAGGAAGGAAGGAAGGAAGGAAGGAAGGAAGGAAGGAAGGAAGGAAGGAAGGAAGGAAGGAAGGAAGAAGGAAAGAAAGAAAGAGCGAGCAACTTATGTTAGTGTAATTCAGAAATGTTCTTTTCCCTAATCCCCCTTTTCTGTGAAACAAATGTTTTTGTATAGGAATGTTAGATACTTCTAAGTTCCTTAAATACACAGCTACCTACCACCTTACAGCCCAACAGACAATATCCTTATGGCTAAATGCATGTCAGGGTTAGGACTAGCTGTTCGCCATCTCAAGGACCTATCATAGATGCCAAATAGCTGTGATCAGAATATATTATTCTAAATTCTCCCATCTGCTGATTCTTTTCTGGATTGGTTAGATAGAGTAGATGGAGGGTTCAGCATTATTGATAGTTTTTAAAAAGAAAAAGAAAAATCTCCTCCATCCGGTTTCTTTGTTCCTGTATCTTCATTCATTACAGCAGTTCATTTACAAGCAGCTCTCATTTTCATTGGATGTACTGGTCCAGTCAGGATCTCTCTGGATCCTCCAGATAAGCCAGGAGTCCTCTCCCCAGATCGACCTCAACGCCAGCCATCTCATCACTCTGTGTAACTTGTGCTCTTACTCAACCAACTGGAAATAGTTTGGCCAACAGCATACAAGGAGAGCTCTTTTACTTAAAACTCCTCAGAGCATGAACAGGAGGGTGATTAGAATGATTATCTCAAAACTGTTTGACAGGGAGGGAGAGGAGGTTTAGGAAATGGTGAGGAGAATAGTCTGGTGACTCTGGTGAGTGTGATTAATGTTGGCTGAGTTCTGCCAATCTCAAGCATTCTGATAAGTCATTTGGATACTTTTTTCCTATTCATTTTCACAATAGTGCTGTCATGTGCTATCTCTCACAATGGCACAGGTTTGAAAATCAGAAAGATTAAGTAGCTTGTCTAAATATGCACAGGTAGGGGCACCTGAGTGGCTCAGATGGTTAAGCATCTGCCTTCGGCTCAGGTCATGATCTCAGGGTCCTGAGATCGAGCCCCATGTCGGGCTCCCTGCTCAGTGGGGAGCCTGCTTCTCCCGCTCTTTCTGCCTGCTGCTCCCCCTGCTTGTGCTCTCTGTCAAATAAATAAATAAAATCTTTAAAAGAAATAAAAATAAAAATGCACGGCTAATAGGTAGTAGAATTGGGACTCAAACTTGGTCTGTGTTTCACTAAAATGTGTTACTACCTAGGAGATTAAATATGTGTAAAATTCCTCAAATACACATAATCCACTTAATGTCCCCAAGAGTTTAGGGAATTTATTAAAATAGAAGTTCTCCTATAAATGGTTTCGTATGTTGTGCATTATATTTTCAGAATATCTTCCACTTTCCCCCTTCATGTTTCCATGCTCTGATCAACCTAACCAGGCTTTACCAGTTACCCTGCCCTCTCTTGCTGTGCCCTTGACCAAACATGCTTCCCTCAACCACCTCTTCATCTTAATGTGTTTCAATCCCATATACTGGTACTGGCCCAGCTCCAGTACCTCCTGCGAAGATTATCCCTGCTGGATACCATTTCCTCTTAATCTGAATTCCCAAGATAGTCTTATCTTTCCGTCCCATCACAGTTAACCAGTTTGGATCTCTTTTACTACACACACACAGACACACACACACACACATCCTTTCTCTGAGACAAAGTGATGCTTAAGGGAAGCATCTATGTCTGTATCAGATTTTTATCATTCACATCACCTAGATTAGTACATAAAAATAGCTATGGACTAAGTATCTACCATATGGCGGTGATTCCTTAAAGCCTTGCACAGATTATCTCTCTTAATCTCACAGCAGTCCTATAAGGTAGATTTTAAGGTAAGCCACTTTCTAGATAAGGCAGCCAAGATTCAGGCAACTTCAGGAACTTCCCCAGTCTTGCAGCTAAGCAAGCAGCAGAGCAGTATTCAAGCCCAGGTCTCATTGCCTGTAAACTCATGCTCCATCCACCATGTTCATAGCCTCCCTGTATGTTCTCTGAATACATAAATAGATGTTAGATGAATGAGTAAATGCATTAGTAAAAAAAAAAAAAAAAAGACCACAGTCATTAATTTGTTTTGTTATCATTTCCATAAAAGAATTCTGGCTAGCACATAGTTTCTCCGAAGTAGACTAAACCTTAACTGGGATCCTCTTAATAAATGAATATATTTGCATAACTGGAGACATTTGAGATTCTGACACATTTAAACAGGAAATATGGTGATGCCAGTTAAGTCATTCTGTTAGTCACAACCAATTATTCATAATACTGCATTGCCACTCATAAAATACCTTGTTAGTACCTACGTATGACATAGAAATAAAAGTTGCTCAGTATTAAAGAAAAATCAGCCCTAAAGTGGGGAAATTTATTTTTTATTTCTGACTTATTTGAGAATATGTAGATTTCTGGGGCTGAATTGAACAAGACCCAACATAAATCCCTAACAGTCCTCTGGAATAGAAAAAAAATATGTATTATTTAAAAAGTAACTTAAAATACAGGAAAATATAATTAAGGAAATCAAAATTACCTATAATTTCACCACTCAGAGAAAGCACCATTAACATTCCAATGACTTTTCCTAGCATACGTGTAGACATACAGATATGCTTCTCATAAAATCGGCAGCATAATATATATGTCGATTCATGGCAGATTCATATGCAGATTCTTAGCTTCTACAATGAACAATTTTTGATGTCCTTTATAAGTCATTTAAAAACATGTAATATTGAGGGAAATAAAAATTTAACGTGAACATATTTCCCAGAAGTGATATTCAGCAAATTCTCTGGCATATGCTTCCAAATTTTTTTCTCATCATCTATTATATAAAATTAGGATCATACTTCATCTTTTTTATTGTTTACAAAAACTGGGTTGGGGCGCCTGGGTGGCTCAGTCGTTAAGTGTCTGCCTTTGGCTCATATCATGATCCCAGGGTCCTGGGATCAAGCCCCGCATCGGGCTCCCTGCTCAGTGGGGAGCCTGCTTCGCCCTCTCCCTCTCCCCCTGCTTGTGTTCCCTCTCTGTGTCTCTCTCTCTGTCAAACAAATAAATAAAATCTTAAAAAAAAAAAACTGGGTTAAACCGCAAATACTATTTTCACCTGCTTTCTTCAGTTAATTGTAGGTTCTGAGTATCTTTCCATGTCATCAGATCTTACACAGCAATATTTTTAATACCTACATGTCTGTTCAATACTAATGAACATATGTGGTTTTTCCCGTGTTTTGCTTTCACAGACTTTGTGACAGTGATAATCAATGTACACCTGCTGTGCTCCGTTTTACAGGACAGATTCCTGTAAGTGGGATTTCTGGGTCATAGGTTCAGCAGTTTATACCACCAGCACTGGTGTATGAGGAGGGTCTTTGCAGCTATTAGAGAAAATGTAGATGGTGCTATGTGTGCTAACTTAGAAGGATGTCTGTCAGAAGATGTAAATTTAAAATATAAAAGCGATAGCATAATAATATGTATACTATGATCGAGATCAAATTTCTATCTAAAATTACATATCTGCATATAGATTTGGGCATAGATATAAATTCAGGCACAGATAGACATATAATGTTGAGCACTGGGTATACAAAAATAAATGAAGCACACTTGCTGACTTAATGCAGCAAACCAAAAGGAGCACCAGAGTAAAAAGGTAAACTGTACCCCAGTGTGAATGAATATGCTGCAAGGCAGAATATTGGTCGTGGACAGGAGCTCAATGGCAAAGGGGCCAGCTGGTTGCCAGATAAAAGAATGATATCCAGTTAAATTGGAATTTAAACAACAATAAACGATAAATAAGTCTTTAGTATAAATATGTCCCAGGCAATATTAACATTTATATTAAAAATTATTCATTGTTAACTTGAATTCAGATTTAACTGAACATTCTTTATTCTTATTTGCTATTTCTGACAACCCTGGGCATGGCTGTAAACATGATTTTGTCATCATAAGAGGAAATCATCTCTTAAGAATGAATTTCCATCCACAAAAATGACTAGAAATGGACATGTTAAGCAGGTCACTGCCAGATTTCCTGTTCGAATACTTGTGATAGTCATGGCATTTATTGAGTGCCTGCCAGGCACTGTGCTAAGTGCTATTCAAGCATCATTTCATCTAATACTCAGAAGGCTGTAAGAGGTAGACATTATTCTTGCTTATAGGAGAGGAAACTGAGGCTTAGAGGTAAACAAGTTGCCCATGATCACATGGCTTATTAAAGTAATGGGGCTGGAACTTGAGTCCAGACAATCAGACTCACAGCTTGCTCTCTTTGTTCTGTTCTCTACTGCCTTTAAAATAGGGGCTATAATTGCCAAGATGACCAAGAATGTAGTTAGACCCTTGAGGGAAAGTTTATGCTAGAAAAAAGAGTTTACAAAACAATAGCAACATGATGGTTACCCACCCAGACTTTGTAGCCAGACAACCTGGATTCAAATCCAGCCCCACCACCACCAAGTCAGTCATGTGAGGGGAGACAAGGTAGTGCGAAGCCTTGCAGATACTATTATATACATCTTAGGATTTATGGGAGGATTACAGGATGTAGAATATATAAAGCGTATGTAACACAGGGCCTGCCTCCTAGTAGGTTCCCAAGATATATGTACGTAGTTGTTATTTTTATCATTTAAAATATATCAGAGTACAAAACCAAGTGGCAGGCATTAAGAATAGACTGTATGGGAGTTTAGAAAGGAGAAAAATCTACAATCAGGTATACTTCAGAAGGACTTGTGGAGAAAATGGGAGCGAGACCCTTCTTAGGAACCAGGAACAACTGATACATTTACATATACAAATGCAGGGTTGGAAGAAAGGATCACTACGTGTAAATTTTGAAGTAATGTGAAGCATCAGCCCAAGGGAATTTAGGACCTCAGTCTGTGTCTTGGTCTGAAATCCCAGTAGAAGTGCTTCTTAGCTGGTGGTCCCCTCCAAAGAGAGCAAAGCAGTGCTAGAGCTGTCTCTTGTTCTTATGAATGTCTTATCCTTTGTTCCGGGCCGTAAGGCAGTCTTTATAATCTGCTTGCAGTAACAGGCCCAGAAGAGTAAACGGTATAACAGCTGCATGAAATAGAGGAAAATGGACCATTGCAAAGGGATGGGAAAGAAATCCATCTAAGTGATTTGGTTAAAGCCACCTCACCCTTCCTGTTGGTAATATAGAATTATATTTGAACATTATTTTTTTTTCCTTCTAGGACCTGCTGTTGTACTCAAGCTGAGCTTTCTTTCAGTTAAAGGTGTAAAGTATTTTCTCTCCTACAGACTCTGTATTAATAACGTAAAATTGGCACACAGAAGTAGATAGCGGAATTAACATTTTGCATTCTATTTTAGAAGATATGATTTGGCTAAATATATTCAGAAATTTTTATGTAGGTGTGAATTTAAAAACTCAAGATCTCATCAGATCCAGAAACCTTTGGTTTAAGTGTTACAGATATAACTAATCTTGGAGCCTCTGAGGAAAGAAAATTATTGTAGAGGTAAATGTTTTGTTCCATAAGGTTATGTTTTAATATCATGGTAAACAGAAACCCTATGGAGATAATTAAGCTTTGGGCCTTCTTTTGGGGACCTTTGTGATGTTCCCCTTTTTTTTTTTTTATCATTCAAACTTTTTTGTTTCCAGATTTGTATCCAAAAGGAATGGTCCTGCTTTCCCTCTCTATACCATTTTTTAATAGTACTGGCCGGAAATAATGATGTGTTTAGTTACCCATCAGGTCAAATCTAAGAATACCAGTGGAATGCCCAGCTCACCTCAGACCACTGTGCCTTGCCTACATCTCTGCTGGAAGGGAAAAACTGAAAGGGTCAGGTGGCTCATCCCCCAGCAAATGAACAGGGTGTGTACTTGACCCAAAGGATGCCAATCCAGAGGCTAGCTGGTGCCCAGCAATGTGATTCAGTCAAAAAAAGCAAACTGGGTCTATTGAGTTCTCTCAGGAATTTTTAATTAAAAGGCAGCCCAAATGAACACCTGTCGGTGAAAAATGAAGCTAATAGGTAATGATGAAAAGGAGACCAGAGGGTCCATCATGAGTCATGTGCAAGTTGGTGTTGTTAGGAAGCAGAAATAAGAGCAGCAGGAATAGTGAGATAGAGAGTATCTCATTTATAAAATACCAGTTAAATAAAGTCATGGCTAGAGAGAGGAGAAGGAAGTAGCACAAAGAGAAAAGGTGTCATCTTGATGGGAAAGCTCTAGAGTTGAAAAAGTTCACTATATCCCATCTTCCGGAGCTCCACCAATTCAGCTTTTCCTAAATTCCCATGCACATATGCCCTGTCACCTAGAGTAGCTCGGTTGTCTATCTGCTCCACGTCTCTCTGGTCCTGGTATAGGGTAGGTTTTTGGTAAATATAGATGAAATAAATGAATGAATGTAAAAATGAACAGTACAAAAGATTGAACTCTCATTGCATTCAGTGCAAAGAGCACTAACCTCCATGGCTTTCTGTCACTGGCGGATTTTAGACTTGTGCTCAAGACCTGCCTACCTTTTCAAGTTGGTCTCCTACTCAAGCCTTCTTAAACTTCCTGAATGGGACATGTTTTTAGATTCCCATTTAACTTTGCATTTGTTATTTATTACCACTTCCTAGAGGGCGCTCTTTCACCCCACCCCAACTTTGCATACAATCCTTACTCTCCACAGCATTTTCTTTCCTGTCTCCTTAGTTTAGGCTCTTTAAGAGAATTAGGTGTTTTCAGCTTCCATTGTCCCCGCAGTCCCATGTACAATTTAATACTACACTTTGTTCAACATGATAAAGGAAAGCATTTTCCTATATCATTAGGATTTTTTGTGAATCTTTAATGGCTAAACAAGAAACCATCATGTGGCTATATCTCACATTTTAAACCTTTTGTCCCTTTTTTGGATATTTTGATTGTTTACTTTTTTTATGCATTACCCTACGACAAACCACAATGACTTTCTCTCTATGGACCCCTGTGTCCACATTTTTTATTTTCTTATTATTAGGATTACACACTAGAGGTAGAATTGCTGAACCAAAGGGCAGGATTACTTCTGAAACTTCTGAAATACATTGCCAAATTGCTTTCTTGGAATGTTGTGAGGGAGTTTAACAGTCCATAGCACCAGCAATATGAGTGTCTAACTCACCATACCACAACTAAATTGTGATTTATCGATTTTAAAATCCTTCATTATTTTTAAACAGCAAAGGGGGGCAGAGCATTTAATTTGCATTACTTCTATTCCTAGTGAGGCATTTATATTTGTGTGTCTATTTGTCATTTATATTTTCTCTTTTGTGATTGGATGCTAAATGCCTTTGTCTATTTTCTATTGAAAATTTATGGTTTATCTTTTTGAGTTGTAAGAGCATCTTTAAAATATTGATAAATGTATTTGGAGAAGATGCTTTCTCAACTTACTGCTTGTTTATGACTTCTTTTTACTTCAGCAGTTTTAAATTCTTATGTAGTCAAATCTCTCATCTTTTATATGATTTCTTCCATTTATTTTATGCTTAAGAAATGTTTTCTCAAGGTGCCTCAGTGGCTCAGTCAGTTAGGTGTCCAACTCTTGATCTCAGCTCAGGTCTTGATCTCAGAGTCGTGAGTTCAAGCCTCATGTTGGGCTCCACACTGGATGTGGAGCCTATTAAAAAAAAAAAAAAATTCTTTTCCATCAGGATGCTAGATATCTATTAACCTGCTTTTTTGGTAGATTTACATTTTATCCTATGAGTTCAGTTAAAAAAAAAAAAACTTGAAAGCTAGGTTTATAAAAATGAAAGAATTTAAACACTGTGAAAGGGCATATTAAACCTTGCTCAGATAACTCAAATGTCAAAAACCTTGGTCTAGCCATGATACTTGGGCTTGTGCATCTTAGATAGTATTTGTTTCAACATCTTTCAGGATGCCATGAAAATACTGTAGCAGGACACACTTACCCAATACCAAGATATGGTGATTCCTGTCCTCTTTGGGATTACACCTATTATAGACACCATTATCAAGGTCATTGACTTCCAACTTCTAATTTAAAAAACAAAAAACAAGAAACACTGCATGAACCATTTACAATCCACAGTCATGAGAGCCTAATTTTGTTGAAACCTGAACATTCTTTTGAAAAAAATAAAGCACCTTAATAATTGAAAACTTTCAAAATGACTTTAAATGGTGCACTTCATACTCTGCCATTTCTCTCCTCAATAAACAAACATAGTAAAATATAACTGAGAATGATGTTTCTACAGAGAAAGTCGTGAATTGATCCTACTTTCCATTTTTAAAAAGTATTATTTATAGATCATGGTACATAGACTATTGCTAATAACAAATTACTTATGGCCCAACAATTTGATATGACACCACAGCTGTGAGTCCTACAGGAAAGGAAATCATTATGAAGGTGCAGGCACCAATTAGGGGTTTGAGTTGGAGATGATATCTTGTTAGAGACAATGAAAATAATTGTGAAGTTCAGACAAAGTGAGCATCAACCCCAAGGACTATGATAGAGGACCAATTACCTTTTCAATATCAGAAGCAAAAGTGAGTCTTTAAAAGGCAACATTATGCAGTGCCTTTGGTGATACTGAAAACCACAGATTGTTACTTCCTTTGTTCTACTCTCTTGTAGAGAATCCACATGACATCAGCGTGCTAATATATGAACTGCCTGATAGGGGAGCAGCATTCTCAGAGGCTAGGCAGCACTGTGAGCACAAGTGCCTGAAAGTGATAAACAAGATAAAAAACAGAGTGGGGTGCTGAGGTGGCTCAGTCAGTTAAGCGCCCAACTCTTGATTTTGGCTCAGGTCGTGATCTCAAGGTGGTGAGATGGAGCTCCACACTGGGTGTGGAGCCTGCTTAAGATTCTCTGTCTCCTTCTCCCTCTGCCCCCCCTAAAAAAAAAAAAAAAAAAAAGATAGAAAACAGAGTAAATGGTGGTTACCAAGAGATGGTGGTGGTGGATAGGATAAGAGTAATAGTATTTAAAGGTACAAACCTGTAATGAGCAGTAAATAAGTGGTAGAGATCTAATGCTCAGTATGAAAATAGAGACAATAATACTGTACTGTATTATGAATAGAGACAATAATACTGTACTATAATTATGTAATGTGATAAATATCAGTACATCAGCAATCATATTACAATATATAAATGTTTCAAAGTAACACACTGTATACCTTGGACTTTTACACAATGTTACATGTCAAATTTATTAAAAAGAAAAGAAAAGAAAGTATTGGCTGCTATTTGGTAAACTCAACAGTGCATCCCATCCACTGAGCTAGGTGCTTTATGTTCCTCCCGGGCTGACATTACTATCCCCACTTTACAGATGAGAATGCAGAGGCTCAAGGAAGTTAAGAAACTGCAGACCACACAGGGTAATTTGGAAAAGCCAGAGTCAAACCCAGCTCTGTTTCTTTGCACTCACCACACTGTTTTGTAACAGTTTACCTCTGCATATAATTTTACTGCTTAACAACTTTGTTGATATATAGAGAAGGCTTTGTAATATCATTAAAAGAAAGAAGCTACATTTTAGAAAAGCAAGTATAGTGCAAATAGGCATCCCTCAAAGGTCCTCATGGTGCTTCGAATAAGAGAAATGAATGAGCTCTTACACATCACCTAGACCAATTCATTCCCCACATCTCTCTGTGTTGTACTTTGAGTTCTGATAGCACCTTTACCAAATGGCTAACACTTTTCTGCTTAATGCTCAGTGTAAGAGAAGCCAGCCTCTTCTTTAATCCTTCTTGTTACAATGTCCAGTTCACCTGTAACACCACATAGTTCACAACCTGGTCCTGTATCCTCTTTTATCCCCTAATTAATTTTAGGCTCCCCAGAATTCTGCCCTTAAGACCTATTAGCCCAGGCCTAGAATTTAATGCTTTTTTGCTTACTTCTCCAAATCCTTGGCCCAAAAACAGTGCATTATGTGTAAAGGGAATCATGAGGCACACTTGTAAGGTCAAAAAAAACCTTTTCCTCCAAAGCATGCCAAGCAATATGCCAGATGCTTAGGCACCCAAGTGTTTGGCATCCCAGCTGCCATCCACTTATGTAGTTTGGTTCTATTTCCTGCATAGGGCTGGATGCTACCTTCAGAGCGGCCAGGGAAGCCCACATACGATGAGGGTTAGAAAATCTAAAATCTAAGCAGTTTATAGATTCATCCATATCATTTTTTATGACAGATTTATGGTCAAAAGCATAGAAATATATAACTCAAATCCTTCCTTCTGTAATTTTAGACTCTTCCTTTTAATTCTAGCTCCAGAAGAGAGAATAAAAAATACCAGTCCCTTTTCTTCCCCCCACAGCTTCATTTCTTTCCTATGACAGTATTTCACTCATACGTTCTTACATTCGGGAAAGCAATATAGAAACAAAGATAAATGAGATTTGGGCCTGCTCCTCTGAGAGCTAATAATCAGAGAAGGAAGGAGGCCTGTGCACCAAATATGACAGTATAATGAGGTGAGGGCCCTGCCTGCTTTGGCCTTTGGGCTTTGAAAGCAGTCCCTTTGATGGAGAATGGAAAACTCAATAGAGTGTGAGTCACTCTTACTGTTACCTTTAAGGGAAGGAAGTCCTATCCATTTGACCTGTCTTCAGGCACCACACAGATGAGTATTAACAATGACCATCATCACTGCATTAAACATTTTTCATCTCTGGTATAAGCAGGGCTAGGACTAGGGTGAGGCAAGTGAAGTACCACATCAGGCACAAAATTTAAGGGGGCACCAAAAAACTCTGCAATTAAGATAATATTTTAATGCAGCATTTTAGAAAATAATGCAAAAGAATCCATAATAAATAAAAGGATCAAGTAGGTATTGGTCTCAGGTACTCTGGAATTACATAGGTATCCAAGGTTGTATCTTTTGTCTTTGAGTGGCATAGTTTAGTTGAGGTGATCTAAAAATGACAGTATAAAACAAGCAGAGTGCCTGCTTTATTTTCACTCTTTTGATTGTAAGCAAGTGATCTGACCCAAGCTCCAGTGAAGGAATACAGTGGGAGGTGGTCGTTGATTTTCATTATACATCTAATGTCATATGGGAGCCAGCAGAGAAATTCGATGACATGAGCCCTAATAATAAGTCCCTTAAAGAGTGAACAGACTGTTTTCTAGATTCAAGGAACCTCTAGACACTTTAGCAACAAAATTTGGGAAGCTTCGCTGTGGTTCACTATAATTAGTGGACACAGCCACAGCTGTCCTCTACATGTCTGCGTCTCTCCCTCATGCTGCCAGCTGATCATTTCTTCTTCTGCTCCTTGATTCACATTCAGTAGCAGAATCCAATTGGCCTACCCTTTTTTTTTCCCTCCCCAGCCCAACCCTATAGGTCCTACAGGTCATAGTCTCAGAATAGAGTCCCAATCCTGGTCTAAACCGCTTTGGCTGAGCAGGGGACTGAATTGGCTTGGAGTCCATGGGACAAATGGGAAGAGGCAGTTGCAGACAGGGTGGTTTTCCTTAGGAGAGGGTATGATGCAGCACCTCCCTCCACACTATCCTTGCGGATTAGTAACTGAAAATGCCAAGGAAGCTGAACAAATAGCAAGTGCTAATGGAGTTCGGAGAAGAGAGGTCACCAAGGGCCAGGGTGTGCTAATTATATGCTATAAGAGCCTGCAATTATAAACCCATAGATATGCAAATAAATGCTGATGGCTGAACACTAGAGACTACAAAGCCATTTATCTATGGCCCCTGATAAGTGGAGGGCAAAATAAATGATTTGTTTATAAATTCACTTAGAGATTACACTCATAATCTTTAACTCCTTTCCCCCCTTTCTGGGGGCATCTACATAAAGAAGAGAGACAGGAGGCACCTCAGACTGGATTTCCATATTCATTACCTCCTGACCCAGGCGACTCTGGAGGTTTATAGTAGGATAAACAGGCTCTTTCAGTTTGTGACTGGCTGATTCACACTGCCTAAAGTCATTTCCCCGTGGCACTTCTTTACTGAATAAATGTGAAGTGATGGTGGCATCTGTTCCTGCCACCCAGATCCCAGTGACAGCTCATAAATTGGCATTTCTTGTCTGTCTGGCGGAGAGGTCACAGAGAATATCACTGCAGGGAAATACTAAGAATGCTGACTTCTGGCATTAGGACTTCTGGAACTCAAGCCTGAGCTATGTCTGTGCCTGGAGCCCATGGAGTGACTCAGAGGAACCGTGGGCGGGCTTGCAGGTGCAGGAAACCTGGCCCTCCAGAGGGGGTGAACCATGCACACCTAGTACTTAAAGCGAGTAGTTTCTGACACCATTGGGGTTTCTGTCCTCTGGATAACCCCTGAGAATTGATGATGTCCTAAAATTTTAAATGGAGTTTTAAGATTCAGCAGAATTTTGGGCTTCCTTGAAAGAGCCAGAAATTTTTCATTGCTCTCAATGAAGAATAGTTAAAAAAAAAAATCCATTTATTCCAAGAAATGTTTCTCAAGTACCTACTACATGCTATTTCCTATTCTCAGACTGTAGCTTGTTGTAGTACTTACTGGGTATTGTGCTATGGCCTATATAGTACGTAACACACAATAGAATCCTAGGACCGTAGTGAATCTAGCAGGCAGAAATCTTCAAATATCAACTCCATTTTTATGCCACTTGGAAGGACACTCTCACTGATATTTTTAATTTAGTTGTTTGTTTGCAAGAGGACATGGTGAATGTTGCAAAAACGTTCTGTCAAGTTTATCAAGTGTTCTGTTATGTTTTGGTGTTTTTCATCTACCTGTCTTCTGAGATAGCAAGTGTTCTCACAATTCAGCTGAATTTGAAATGTCCACTCAATAGTCAGTGACTGTACAAAATAACTTGTAAATAAATAAAGGATGAAAGACTGAATGATAGGTATAAATGAGCCTACAGTTTCAATAGGTGTATTTCTGCTTTGATCAGACTTTGAATCATGAGTGATTAAGCCTAGGCACAAAATCAATCCACCATGAAAAAGTTTTGAAAGTGACTGTAGGCAAAGATATAAGGTCCCTCTTCTAAAATTCAAGTTATCTAAGCCTGCCCCCAACACCAGATCTACTAAAACAAATGAGTCATGAAATAATATTATGTCCATAAAATGATTCCAAAGGATATAGGCAGAGGTCTTAAGTTCAACACTGGACAATGGACAGGGCCTAATTTTTATTGTCTTGAATTTATTGTAGTGTTCAGAGAGTTTTTTCCTCTTCGTTTAATTGAGTACAATCCAAGTAGGATTTTTTTCCTTAATATACATATTAGCCAGGTTTGATTCTGATAATTTGTTTCAAAATATAGTCCTACTGAGGTAAAAGGACTAGGAGAAAATTGGTAACATCATTTTCTTGGTCTGTCAAATCAACAGCAGCCTGAGAAAATTAAATCAGCCCTCCTAGGCAGAAAGCATGATGTTAACTGAAATGACATCATCATGAGAATATTTTATGACCTAAAAGAAGTCATCAATTCCCTTATTCTTAAGCCCTGTGCTGGCAGTTTAAATCAGTTACCATTATATATATATAATATTTTTAATCAAGATGCAGTGAGTTCTCTATGAACAGTCACAGGCTCTCAACAAAGCCAGACAATAGTGTTCTTTATCTTTTTCTATGTATACAAAATGTGTCAGATGGACCTCTAACATAATTAAATGTATTAGCCCCTTTTGGTAGCCCCTATCTGTAGTTATTTCTTTGTATTCAATTATCAGTCTTACATCTTGCAGTAGTCTATCTGTTAATATTAAGCCTCATTTACAAAAAAAAAAAAAGACACTAGCATAAACATACTTTATCTCTCATCAAAAAAATCCAGAGGTAGAAAGTTCACAAGTGGCGTAGTTTCACTCCTTATCATCAGTGACACAGTGACCATTATGGTCCCCTATCTGTATTGTTTCTTTTTATTCTCAAGGTTGCTTCATGGTCCAAGATGACCAATGAAGCTCCAGCCATTATATCCAGGTCCCAGGTAAGCAAAGGGAGGAAATGGGAAAGAGCAAATCACAGGGGTCCTAGCTAAGTCAGCTCCCCTTTAAGCAGCCATCAGAGGAGTCCCACAAAACCTTTGTGCTCCAGTTACATTGGGCTGAACGTTTTCAGTGGGCCACATCTACCTACAAAGGAGACTGAGAAATAAAGTTCTACAAGAGATATTGAGAAATATAGTTTTACTACAGGAAAAGTGACTAGTGGAAAATTGGCTTCCTCTTAATAAGTAAAAAAGGAGTAAATGGATGTTTGGGAGGCGATCCATCTCTGGCCATTTCTGCCGCGGCAGCTCAATCATAGAGCAGAAAAATGTGGAAAATAATATTAGGTCCTCCTGTGATCACTTATGCAGAAAAATTCCCATAGAGCTCACACATTCCTCCTCATATCTTATTTAATTGATACTTATGTATCTCATTAATACAAAGCCCTTTTCAAGCTGAGTTTTTGTGTGGATAACCCCGTTTTCAGGGCAGACAAAATGGTGATCTCCCAAGCCAATTTTCTTTATCAGATTGGCATCATGGGTCTTTCTGTCTCCAAAACCATGGAAATACACATCAATCTTCCTAAAGCTGAGTCTATTAACAAAGCAAAAACAGACCCCCCCCAAAAAGAAATCAAGAACAGTATCAAATCTGACAGTTTTAAAAGATGTATTTCAGTGGATAACTGAAAGCATCTTTCCTTTACATCACTTCACACAGTGTGAATTACTTAGAAAAACTGATAAAAACACTTTTGTAAAATGATCTTACAGCTGCCTTTTTTAAGGGCTGCTGTTTATCATTATGAATTGTGTGTATTCTAGATAATTGACAAACAGAAATTGACAAACTTACTTGGTTTTTTTCTGAAAAGGGAGCACTTGTCTGAACAAGAATATATGCTAGCTTCCGTAAAGTGAGGGGAAAAAAATTGGCTATTTGAAGAAACTTTAAAAATCTTCTTGTCAGTGTTATTTTATTAGCCACGGGATAGAACAAGCCAACTCCATTATCAAGCACCTCATCTTACCACTGAGATAGTTATTTGGATGACGAAATAAGCCTCTGGATTCCTCCCGTCCACTCCTCAGCCCCTCTACTGTGTTGTAGAAAGCAAACAGATCAAGGCATCTTTCGCTATGTTATGGAAGGCTTTGTGTTAGGGAAGAAACTAATTCTCTAGATAGTGTGTCTAAGCCATGACTGGCCCACGGTAATACTATAATTTAGGTAAAGTTTGTTTTTAATGCTTTGCTTATCCTCTTTTCTCCCCTGCTCTGTTCAAGAAGCATTGACTGAGCAACACTGGGGACCACTTTGGGAGCTACAGAAACACGGCACTATGCCTTCACTGAGCTCACCACCTACACTTCCTGTATCTTTGCTCAGGGATATGGCCGCCACTTGCGGCCCCTGATGTCTCCTGGACTGAAGGGGTGCTCTCTCCCTCACCTGGGTCTGGTCATTGCCCTATTTCCTGACCTTTTCCTTATCTTCCCACCGAGACTGCCAGAGAGTTCTTCCATTTGAATTTGGGTCTTTCAATTCTTGCCTTAAATGGAAGACACTGGTAGCAAGTTCAGACCATGTGTTAAAAGAGTGGGTACAGAGTTGTGAGATTTTTTTTTTTTAAATAACCAAGGACTTTGTAGTACATGCATGTTTGGCAAAAGTTATAACTGAAATTTACTAGGCATGTTTATAACAACTAAAAGATGTTGCTGTTTTAGATAATGTTTTAGTATCTCTAGATTAATTCATTTAATAGAAATTTTACTGAAGTGATTATCCTCCTGGTAGAAAACTCTCCGAAACTAATTGTTGGGTGGTGATTTATAAATAAATATAAAGGGGAATCACTGAGATCATATAAGCAATTAGACTTCTCAGTAAGGCCAACACTCCCAAAAAATTGCTACACAAATGTGTGAAGTTTTGTCAGTGTATTCATTCACATGTGAATACAACAAATATTTATGGGATGTGGACTGACTCTAAGTGGTTAACAAAATAAATGTAATTTCTGTCCTCAGAAAATTTATGGCAGAGTGAGAGTGGTAATTATAAATTAAGCAAAACAAGCAAGATGATTTCATGCTCAGAAAAAAATATTATGAAGTATGGACAGGGTGCTGTGAAAAATAACAGGATGGCCTGGCTAAAGGGGTCAGGAAGGTCTCATCTCTTTCATTTAAGATGAGACTAAAGTTGAAAAAGGAACCATGTCAGAAGATCCCAAAGTTTGGCACTTAAAACAACATTATCCAAAAAGGTATGGCGTTTATAAGTTGACTATGACTCCACTGAGGTGTCAGGCATCTGAATTTTCACCATTCCCAGTATCGGCCAAAGTTCTCATTTCTAGCCAGAGGTAGTATTTCTTAAAAAGACTATTTCTTCAAGCCTCACAAAGCCTAAGACATTGTTTTGGGTGTTACTTTTGCATATGGTGAAATGCAACTAGTTGCACAGGTGTTGGGTGTGTTCGCTAACCGTGCATCTCTCTCTCTTCCTCTTGTGTCACCAGGCCTCCGGAACCTGTTTACAGCACTGTGAACAAACTGTGTGATAAGCCTGCTTCTCCCAGGCACTATTCCCCTGTTGAGTGTGACAAAAGCTTCCTTCTCTCAGCTCCCTACCCCCACTACCACCTAGGCCTGCTCCCTGACTCTGAGATGACCAGGTACTGCATGCGCTTCCTTGCTTCGTCTTCTCGAATTGCATGTGCTTCCACAAGGATGAATGGGTAGAATCCACCTCTGCTCACTTCTCTTGTACTTGACATCTTCCTCAGTGGAGAGATGTTCTGCTTCTTTGGTGCAATGGGAGAAATTAAGAACATTGCCTTTTTGTTTCTCTTCCTAGTGTGATCACAGAGCACTCGGACATGATCACATGATTTTCCAAATGTTCTTGGTTCCCATGCATTTTTAATAAGGTATTAATTATATTTTTCCAGAAGAATTAATCTTGGAATTTAATTAGCACTATTTCCCTCGTACAGAAGGATAAAAGAGCATGTACTCAGTACATTTTTGAATAATATTTAATAATCACTACTATTCTGCAGGTATAAGAGAGCCTAAGAAGTAGGTACTATTATTGCCATTTAATATTTTAATCAAAATATTAAATTAATACCACTACTTAGTTGACTCCTTAAGGTATTAAACAACTTGCCCAAAACTACAGCATTAGCTGGTTCTATCTAACCACAAAGAATTTTAACCTTTATGGTATGTTATTACAGTAGGTTTTTACCATGTTCTCTTTATGTAGTTACTCCCATTTTATATAAGAAAACAAGGCTTCAAAGAAATTAAGGCATTGCCCTTGGTATGATATCGCCAATAAATGCCAAGTTCAGATTTGACTTAGAATGTTTTGAGTCTTTCCACAACTCTGTAAACAAATCATTCTAGGACTAAAGATTGAATATGATTCTGTATCAGTATTCTGAAGTATATGTATGCTAAATAATAAAACCTCATCTTTACACAATAGCAAAAGTCACAGAGAGAGGAGAGCAATAAAAGGAGAATGTAGTGTTCCATAAGGTAGTTCCAGTTCCGTTTAAACCAGGAGATCTCAATCATGATGTTCCTATATATAATGAGGTGCTTATCTGGTTATGTTTTCAGATAGAATACCTTCATATGTTTCCATAATACTGTTAAGGTCAAGAAAATATAGATTTTAAAATGATTCAAGGTGGAAATGGTTATATCAAAAGGGTCTCCTTAGAACATCATCTCTGTTTTTCTTTCATATTTTCAAAGAAATAATTAAAAGTCAATTATTGGCCTTTCTAGAGGAGTTAAATAACAAATTTTAATTATACATAACATTTCTAGAAATACATGAGAAAACATATTTTTGGCCATGTAATCAGCTGGGGCATTTTCACTAATTTGCAACAATTAAAGCCTAATAGCATTTTAGAATGCTTCATAAATATTAATTAATGTTTTATATTTTTAACAAATCATAAAAGCTACTTCTTGATACAGCAGACTATTCAATTTTGAAGCTAAGAAGGCAAAATTACCATAGCCATAGGGAAGCAGAAGGTGCACACACACCTACAATAATGACTTCCTGGTATTCAGGCATCTATAATCAGCTACTCAAAGTCACCTAACACTTACTGAGCTCTCCTCTGTGCCGGGCATTTTGTTAAGTACTTCTTATGAATATCTTGTAACCTTGACAGTCACCTTATGAAGTAGATGTTATCGATATCTTCATTTTACAAGTAAGGAAATTGAGGCTTAGCAGTTACCTGACAGGCCCCAGATCATCCACTAGTAAGTGGCAGGGCTGGGACTCAAACCCAGGGGACCATTAGCCCCTGCATCAGTAGAGGCATGATGACAGAGACGTCTTTGCTTGCTGGAAAAATTCTCCACCCATTTCATTTTTTCTCTTCTTTCTCTATTTTTATCCTACCTTCTCATCTCCCTTCAGGCTCAATGTCAAAAACCCATGCTCTTTTTTTAATGAACCTAAAAGTTGCATTCCTTGCATCCTGCTAGAGATTTTGATGCATCTCTCTCTTAAAACTCACCAATAAGCAGTGGTAGAATCTACCTCCTGTGTGGATTTACCAGATACAATTCTTTTGCAGTTTACTTTCTGTAATTTGTATTATGAAGACCATGGGGTTTCTTTTTTGTTGTTGTTGTTTTTCCCAAATTAAAAAAATACATATGGTATAATGTTGAATATGTCTGTTTCAGATTAACACCTTCAGCAATCCTGATATGCCCCAGTCCCCAACTCTCACCCTCCATCACCCGATTGGGAATTCTATTTTCTAGTCTAATTCTGTCCCTTTCTTTTTTTTTCTTCCTATTTTATCCCTCACTTCAAAAAAAATTCACATATACACATATACATACGCATATATACACACATTTTAGTGACATTGTGACAATACACTGATACTGAAGTTCTTGATTGCACCCCACTTTTCTCCCCTTCCACACTTTCTCAGCTCAGTAAATGGCACATTCATCTACCTCATTCCTCAAGCCAAAACTTGAGAATCATACTTAACACCTGTTCTCTCTCACACCCATCATTCAGTCTGTCTGCAAGTCCTATTGATTCTACCTCCAAAATGTATCTCCAATCTATTTATTCCCCTCTACTTCTATTTTTAGCACTTGAACTCAAGCCTCCCTTATCTCCCACCTACAGTAGCTTCCTAAATGGTCTCACCACTTCCATTGTTGTCCTCCTGATTTATTCTCAGTGCAGCCAAGGTGATCTGTTAAAAATACAGATCACATCTCTCTCTTCTTTTGCATTAGTATAAAATGCAGAGTCACTAATATAGCATCCAAGCTATGCATGACCTAGCCCCTGCCTGCCTCTTAAACACCTCATTTCACTCCTCCCTTTGCTGATCACACTATTCACATTCACAAAATGCACTAAACCTCTACCTATTTCAAATGCGTCACACATGCTCTTTCCCCAAACTGAAAAGCTCTTACTACACTTTGCCTGGTTAACTTCTGGTCATCTTAGATGAAAGCTTAAATTGCACTTCCTCAGAGAAGCTCCCTGAAAGAAAATCTGGTCCCCTATTATATTGTCTCTCTTTTTTTTTTCCATAAGACTCAAGCAATTTATAATTATATATTTATTTATATGATTTTTAAAACCAAACTCCTGTCTCACACTCGATGCTGTAAGCTCACCAGGTGGAATTGTGTCTGCTCTGTGCACTGCTAAACCCCTAACACTTAGCATAGTTTCTGGCACAATAGCAGCTCAAAACTCTTGAGTAACTAGATAAACATGGAAATAAGATCTGCAGACCAGCAGACAGATCCTTGTTCAGCAACACATGATGGCTAAAACTGTGCTTTATTCAGGTCTTATGGGTACATAAAATAGCCCTAGGAGTGGATGAATCTGTACACTGAAACAAAGAACAGCAGACTAGAGCTCACTTCTTCTACTGCATTTTCACCTTATATTATCTCAATAGTCAGTACATTATCATTTCATTAGGTAACTGTCCATTATTCATGAAAACTGAGTAATTCCTTTCAGAGATTTATTTCCTCTGCAATGGAAAATACCACTCCGAGCAGATATTTCTTGAAATGCAGCTGATAGATAATTCAGGGGTAAAGTTCAACGGTTCTAGTTCCATTTATAACACCGTCACTTGCTTTTTCCACTGTGACCTTAAATAACCTATAGAACCTTAGAGGTACCCGAAAACTTAGAATTAGATGGACAAGCCCTTATTCAACTCTGTAATGATCAAGAACTCAAGTCACTGTCTTCATGAGTGTAATGCATACTTCTAATAAAATACAAATATTGGGGATCTTCTGCCCTCAACAGGATATTACAAGAATATATCTTTCATTTCATCCAACCAAGATTTATCAAGCACTGATAAAGTGCAAGGTACCATACTAGGGAAACTTTTTACAAAGGTATAAACTAAAAAAGCCCATCCAAAGTGTTGAAAAAATGCCTCACCTTTAAGTTGCAATATGTGATTATATATATTATATAATACATATGGTGTTACATATAATAAATAATATATAAATATATATTTATATATGTGTGTGTGAGAATATATATATTATATAGAGATATATATCTCTATATAAGTTCTAGAGAACTTCCCCCAGTCTATTTCAGAAGCATGCACCTACTGATAGGACAGTTACTGTCTCAGATTAGAATATAAACCAGCTCTGTGAAAGTTAGCATGTGAAACCACCTTTACATGTGCACCAGCTTAATCCCTAATCAGCATTCAGAGGAATGGAAGCCAGTCAGCAGAAGCAAGGAGAGCCAATCGTCTCTATTCTGTGCCTTTCAGTCAGAATACCCAAATTTTCAGCACTTTGATTTGATAGCAAACATCCAGGAGTGAATTAATTGTATACACAATTACTTCTGTTACATCATCTAGAAGAAAACAGAGTTGAAAGTTTTTCTTAGGAAAGCTCTTTAAATTACTCGGCAAAGTGTCAGCTCTTAAGGCTGCAGATTATATTTAGAGTAATTGACTTTTCAGAACTTACAAAAGCAAGAAATGGGCAGAGCCTGGAATCAAACTAAAATTTGGAGCTCTATGAAACACAAATGGGAGTGCTGTGGGGCTTCTGCTTATCCAGTACTTTCTCTTAAAAAAAAAAATGTTTTTGATGTTGTAATTGGTTTTTCTACTTTGGGAGAATGGTAAGTTGTTCAGCTTTTGATATTCCTAGGGCAAGGAGAATCATATTTTTGTCTCTTTTCTCAACACATATGGCATGTTTTCATTCATCCTTTTTACATAGGTGGTCCTAATTATTGTTATTTGGTAGTTGATAAACAGAGACTGAGATAAACCAGATGAAGACTAAAGTATGTCGGCAGCTTTGGGGCAGGAAATGGCCTTTGAGGCCATATATGATCAAAAAACATCTTTACGCATTGCAGAGTATATATTCATGGGATTTCTACTAGGTTCCAGGCATTATCATGGATGCTGGGGATTCAAAGGTGAATAAGATACCATCCATCCTTTCCCTTAAACAGTTCAAAGACATGTAAATGAAGAAGTCATTACTGCGCATTGTGACGTATATATGCTAAAGGCTCTCCATTTCTCTAGTACCTAATCTCAAGGTAACTGAAACCCAACTAGTATAAAGTAGCCATAGGGGCAAGCCTGATCTTAGACTGTCCCTTCTGCAGAAGGTGAGCATTTATACAGGAATGTTCTCCAGTCACACCTTGTTTCATCAATTCCTAATATTTGTAAGAAGTTTTTTTTTTTTTTTAGTTTTTTTTAATTTATTTGACAGAGAGAGACACAGCGAGAGAGGGAACACAAGCAGGGGGAGGGGGAGAGGGAGAAGCAGGCTTCCGGCAGAGCAAGGAACCCCATGTAGGACCGGATCCCAGGACTCTGGGATCATGACCTGAGCTGAAGACAGACTCTTAATGACTGAGCCACCCAGGCCCCCTGTAAGAAGTTATTTATGGGAAACTTACCATTACCTTTTCACAGGTCCATTTGCTAGTCTAGCTTCTAACTACTCTCTACAGAGCTTGGAATTCATGTATAATTCACTCCCTTTGTAGAAGTCATAAAGCTGGTGGCCTCAAACCATCCCCAACCTTGGAACATAGAGCAAGATCTTTATCTCACAAGACCTCAGCCATATGTAACGGTGGCCTATCTTTGGCAAGCTCTCTCTCTCTCCTTGTAAAACAATAGCAAATTTATATGGGCCTTTAATGTTTTAACTGTCTCAAAGTCTGTAAATCCAAAATCAGATATAACTTCTAGACATAATAATGCTATAATAGAAGTTCATGTGAGTCTCTAAAGGTAAGCAGGGGAAGAATCATCTAACTGCTTCTGTTTTTCTTAAAGTTCTCAGAGAGACATTGACCTCCTCAGTCAGTGAGGGAAGAAATGTGTTCGAAGTCAAAGAAGTGTAGCTCAGAGTTAATCCCCACAGTGTGTGAAAGCATAGTACACTCTGGGAATCACAGCATTTCTATGTGGCTAAGAGTTATTGGGTGGGTAATGAAGTTGGAGTCACAGGCTGCTGCAGATCTTAGAGGACCTTACTTGCCAAGCAGAAGATTTTGGAATTTATCCTGCAAGCAGTGAGGAGCCATTGAAGAGGTTTCAAGGTGAGCAAAGACATAATTTGATTTGTGTTTTTAGAAAGATCACTCAGCTGTGTAGAAAGAGTTTCAAGGCCAGGAGACTAGTTAGCAAATCCACTACAGCTGAAATCATGAAGAACTAAACTGAAGCTGTAGAGATAGACATAAATGGATTCAGAATTATTTATCAAATGAAATGGGTGGTACTTAGTGATTATTTCAAGGACAAGAATTTTCTGGCTTGGATTATTCACGAGCTGATTATATCACCTCCTCTCAGCACTCTTGTCCACAGTAAATGCATTTTTTTCCACAATAAATGTATTTAAACATAAAACTCTATAGAAGGAAACTCAATAGAAGGCAGTGCTAGAAAGTCTCTTCTTTGAGGTAGTGGCAACCTGATGTCATTGAGGAGCTGGGTATTATGTCCAGACTGTCTAGGTTTGAGGTCTTCCTTTGACCATACTAAGCACATACTAAGCACTTGGATTTAGCTAACCCCTTCATCTTTCTCAGAGCCTCCATTCACTCATCAGAAAAGGGGGGAGATAATCCTATCTGTGCTTTTCCTTCCTAGGATTATTGTGAGGATCAAGGGAAATGGAGCAAATGAATTTTCATCTAGGCACTCTCCACATTAGTCATTATTAATTGTTT
The DNA here is from genome assembly GCF_009762305.2 of Zalophus californianus. Taxonomy (NCBI): domain Eukaryota; kingdom Metazoa; phylum Chordata; class Mammalia; order Carnivora; family Otariidae; genus Zalophus; species Zalophus californianus. The sequence continues at coordinate 48,369,969 of NC_045605.1, forward strand.
CCATATGCTCATTCTACTTTAAAGCCTTGAGCTCATGTGTATTTATTTTTAGTGCTATCACAAATCAGGTGAAAAATATTTGTCAGCCTAGGTAAATCCCCTGAGACCCTAAGAAAGCTGTAGATGCTGATTCTTTCTGTCATTCTTAGCAGCAGCCCTCCTTGTCACCATGGGCAAAGTCACATATTTCTCCTTTTACTAATACATGTTTAGGCACCCGGTAAAATGTGGCATATTTCTTAAGCTGTGACTTCACACTCCTATGAGATAATTCTTTCTATCTACTTTTGTTCCAGTCTCTCCCGCATGTGCCTTTTTAGGAATGTAGACAAAATAACAGCGACTCTCTGGAACACAAATTAGTAGCTAGACACTTTACAAATATACCTTATTGTTTCTAAGAATCCCAACAACCTTGCAAAGTGTGGGTTTTGATCTAGCACGCAGAGGGGACAAGACTGTAACCAGGACACACCCACCCCCAAGCTTCCGCTCCCGCGGAGCCTTACTCCCTCTGTGCGCGTGCGCACCATGTCTTCCCTCTCAGTCCTCCGCGCCCCCATCCACTCTGTGGACCTGAAAAGGAATTTAAGCCCCGTTCACACAATTTAATCCGGGAAATAGCACCATTAGAAAAAAAGAAAGACACTTAACAAATCATTGACCTTCTTAGTACTTAAAAGGCTGATAAAATCTTGAAGAATTCTTAATTTCATTTTTAATTAAAACCTGGAGTGAAAACCCTCTGGGACATGGCTCATAAGGCACAGCCCCTCCTTTCCTGTTTACCCAGCAGCTTCTTCAAAGACTTTCGCTGCCTTTTTGAAGTAGGTGATCACTAAGCCCAATTTGAATTAAGGAAAATAAGGAGAGATTAATGACTCCCACAAAGTCACAGACGCTACTCTTGCCACATTACTCTTTATAGCTTCTTTCCACAAAGTGATATATATGCAAGGATTCACAATGAGAAAAAAACACCCCTTGCTTTGACATTAAAGCATTCTGTGTATAGATACTTTTAAAAAAACATATCCCATTTATTGTGGCCCTTCACTCTTTTTTTTTTTTTTTTTAGGGAGATGTTCTTTCATTAAGAATTCAAAAAACATTTTTACAGCCCATTTGAAATTACATTGTAAGTGTAAAGGAGGAAGGAAGGCAGAGCTCACCCTGTTCCAAAAGCTCTCATTTACCCTTCATGACACACCCGGTCGGTTGAGAGCAGGAGGCTCGGAAGAGCTGGAAAATGAGCCTAGATTTGTCTGATTCCAAAATTCCCATTCTGTGGTATTCAAATAACTCTGTCATGAAACAACCTAATTTGCTTAAAAGAAAAAAAGCCTGATTATTTATGTGAAATGTTATGAATATTTCCCCTTGGTTTTAGTATATATTTTTTGTGTTTGGGGAGCAATCTTTAGTAACCATTATATTATTGAGTAGCAATAAGAGATTGAAGAATAAGCATAATTTTAAAAGCAGTCCTCTCTGGAGGGAAAGTAGTTGTGAGAAAATGCTATGCAAAATCACTATAGCAACAGATTATAGGAACTCAGAAAGAATCAAGACAGTAACATTAAGCCATAACACCCACAGCATAGATGTTAATTAAAACCACTAACGTAGTGAGTGCTTTTATGTACCAGGCACTGTTCCAAACTTTTATGTACTAACTCATTTTATCTTCATAACAACCTATGAGGTAGGTGTGATTATTCCAATTTTATAGAAAAATTATGGTACATATTTTAACAAATGGAAACAATGGGATGAGACAGTTGAAATTGAGCACATTGGGATTTATATACTTAGAATATTAATTTTATTAGACAAGACTTTTTGCTTGTCTCATTTGCTTTTGTATTCCCTGTGCCAAAAATGGTTCCTGGCATGTAGTACAATAGTAATATGGTGATAATGATAATGAAGAAAACAATCATTATTATTTATATAATCTTACTACCTGCCAGGATGCACTTCATACATATTAGCTCATTAAACCCCACAGCAATTCTGGAAAGTATGTGTTACTAAATCTCCATTTTGCAAGTGAAGAAACTTGGTCTAGAGAGATTGAGTGACCTAAGGTCACAGTTAGGATTTGAATCTAAGCAGGCTGGCACCAAAATCAAGGCTTAAAAATGTACTCAATAGTTGTTGAATGTTGTACTCATTGCACGTAACATGCCTCAAGGATTAAATTCTGTTTGAGAAAAAAGTACACCTCATTTAATATAGTCAGATTTCAGTAGATTCTGTTTGAGAAAAAAGTAAACCTCATTAAATACAGTCAAATTTCAATAGATAGGTAAGGTAGATGAGTATATGGTTAAGAATGTGGACAGTCAAATCAGAGTAGTAGGGTTTGCATCCTGCCTCCTCAACTCCCTGGTTGTGCAAACGGGAACAAATGACAACTACTGTGAGCTTATGTATCCTCATCTATGTAATAACAATAATTGTAGTATCCTTCTCATGGAGTTGCTATAAGGATTTAATGAAGTTATATGTAAAGTGCTAAAAGCAATGCCTGATAAATATGAAGAGCCCCATTAGCATTACTGTCATTATGTGTGTGTATGTATTAAACACATAGACATATTTTGTGACCCTAAATAGATATCTGAGGCTGAAGGGGGAATGAATTCTTCTTAAAAGGCTGTTCTCATTCGAAGACTGATGTTAAATCCTGTGAATTATAAAGGGAGATGAATTTTAGGATTGACAGTATGGGAGGAGGGGCTATGCAAGACTACTTATATTTATATAGAGACCTAAGTATTTTAGAATGCAGAATTTTGTTTTGATTAAGGGATCAAAATTTACCTCTCAGAGCAGAGAAAGTAAATCTTCCATTTCAACTCTTTAATTCAGTTTTGTAGACCTTAAGCTCATGTGAAGTTTAAAGGATCTCTTGAACAGTGTATTTTAAGTCAGCAGGGATGTGTGTTCCAAATTGAATACTAAAACCTAAAATCACTTTCCTTCAGAGAAAATGAATACATTCAAGGGTAAAGAGGAATTTTATGGTTTGCTTTAAAAGGGGGAGGATATACTGAGCCTCTCTAATCAAGCCAGAGCCTTTGTCCAAATTTTAAAAAGTCTCCCCTTCTTTTGGAGAAAGGACAAAATGTTCCAGGACCCAAGTGTGACATGATAAACAGCTCCTTGCTCCTTGCCACTTCCAAGTGTTTTCCTGAACAACCTGACCAACAGAAGGGATTGGCCTAGACTGAGGATCGGGATGGGGATAAGAAATGAAAATCTTATTTCTCTTTGATATTTCTGTCTCTCTTAGATTCATTCTAATGTTCTCCTTCCTTTCTTATGCCTTTGGCATAATTACAAGGATCTCATCCTGTCTAATCTTTATAGGTCCCAGCACTTTACATGTAACTTCATTAAATCCTTACAGCAACTCCGTGAGAAGGATACTACAAATGTCACTCAAACTACAAATATGTATTAAATGCCTATTATATGGTTGGTACTTCTGGGGATAGACAATCCAGACATAGTCACACCCCACTCTCAGGAGATTTAGGGACCACTGGGCCCAGAGGGTTTTTTTGTGTATATAACTGACAGCCACTAATAATGCTTAACAACAACAACAACAACAACAAAAAACCTAAAAAGTTATTTTGGATTGCATTTTTCAAATATATGTGAATTTTACTTTGCCTTGGGCCTTATTTATTTTGGAGCCATTCTGATGTCTCCTAGATATCACAGATATAGGTTTGTATTCATAGGTTTTCAGGCATTCAAACCTTTTTCAAGTGAAATCTGAAGGTCAAGTGACAGTCCAAATTTCCTTCCAGCTCTCCCCACTCCCATATGATAGGTTACTTGATGAGTTCTTACTGTCTTGATATCACTGGAATCTACGTTCCTTGTAAGTAAGCCTAAGGCTGCACTGGAAGGGGCTGTGAGTAAAAAAAAAAAAAAAAAAAGTCTGACCAGATTCCCATCAGTACAAGTGCCAGAATTCTGAGACTCTCCTTCCCTTCTTTGCACAATCTTTTGGTGACTGCTAAGTTGTCCTGGATAGTCATTTCCTTAGTTTTACAATATAGCCTTTTCCCATTGTTCCCCCTTAGGACACCCTTCACTTAAAACAAATTTAGTCTTCTCACCTTTGTCCCTGTCTCTACCCCTTAAAATGATGTTATTTCAGATGTATATCTCTGTTTCCACCGTGGTCCACATTGGTACTTTCTGCCTAGGCCAGACTTGGAGAAGCTTGGTAGTGTTTGGCAGGGACGGTTGCCATCCATGTTTCTGCTCCTATCTTCCATAGCACCTCGTTTCCTGTCCCAGCCAGATTCCCTGCCCTGATTTGCATATTGGAGTTTTCTTCTGGGATTCTTGTGGCCCATAAAAACAGCCTGTAATCCAGACCCTCCCCAGCAGAGAAACAAAAAAGACAGACTTTTCTTGGTTGCGGAACATTAATATTCAGTTTCTGGAGCATCACATCTTTTTCAGAAGATGATCTACTTTTTAAAACCCCAAAGTTAGAAAAAAATTGTAACAGGAGGGATGGGAATAGTGACTGTGGGAAATTGGGACAGTGGGGAAGAGGTGGATGTCTTGTCCGATGATGCTTCACACACCTGCTGACATCTACTTGGTCAAGGCTTCCTTAAACTTCTGGTCAAAGACCTGTAAATCACAACTCCACATTACTAGCTATCTTTCCTGAGTCCTCATCTAAGCATATAGCATTGGTTTCTTTCCTCCCTTTTCTCTAAACTATTTTTTAGTGTATCCCATGTCCTTGATTCACCCCTCAATGAGACCTCTCTCATGGAGTATCAAGGGGTCCCCTCTGTTTCCCTGGTCAACAAAGTGGAAATCCATATGTGCTCAAGACTCAGGCTCTTTCTAACCCCACATCTGCCCTCTCAAGTTGTTGGAATCTTCAGACCCTTCCTTTCTTCTTGTTAGGCCCAAAGTCAGCAATAAAAAGGACCTTGCAAATGATCTTTCATTCTTCTTTATGTACTTCCATCCCATAATGGCCAAGGGAATAATGAACCTCAAGAACAGTCCAAGTCAATTCACAAATTTTCCTTTAGTAATAACTCTGTGTAACATGAAAACAAGATGTCCCTCTGTCACTCCCTTATGGGTAAAAACCATGTTGTATGTTGTCCATGTGGCACATGAGAACTTCATAGACATTGAGTAGAATGACAAGTGGTGGGTGCCCACCTAGAACGGTGACTTACTTCTCAAAGGGAATTTACATTTAGTGAATTTCGCTCTTCTCCAGACTGAAGGCATTGTATGGAAAAGTTGGTAGTTGGAGAAGAATCCTTCTCTCTGGATCATATTTCACCTTTATTCTCTTAGGAGAAGGTGATGCATGCATTTTTTTTTTTTTTTCTGAGATTTCTGCATTAGGCCACAGAAACAGATTTCCTCTTGTGCCCTGCACAAGGTAATGTCTACTTTTGGTTAAAGTCTGTTTCATTTGTACTCTACATATGTCAATTCCAGATGCTCTTGAGAAGTCACATCATATGCGAATTCCTCAAACATGTCTTAGAGGGGTTGGATCATTGAAATGTGCACTGCTAGACTTTCAGAAATGGGATCAAGGTCCATAGTAAGCAAACCTCTCAGCAACTCTGACCCTGTGAAAGGTAATAAAACAAAAATCAATTCAACAAACTTAGAAGATGGAAAAGGAACAGATTAAGACTTGCAAAAGGACTTTATTTTCAGCACCAGACACTCTGAACATTTGCTTAGCATGCTAAATAAATGTCAGTTCTTGGCAAAGTGAGGGTAGTTGCCATTCTCTTCCTCTAATGTTCCCTCTACCAATTCTAAAGAAAAAGAAATTGAAAGCAACACGTATTGCAAATAAGCCCAAAGCTAATAGTATATCCTCGGGGCACTAAGTATCATTAAACCGTAGAATGCTTTATTGAACAGGGTTAGAGAAGACTGCATCCAAATACTTAAGGTTTTTTGAGAAAGTAAGTCCAGCAAAATTAAGAGACTTACCCAAGGTCTCAGAGTCATACACATAGTTTGTGGCAAGTATAAGACTTTGATGAGGAGTCACTGCTTTTTCTCCCATGCTAACTTGTAATTTTAACACAATCTTCCAGAACGTTTCATGCTCAGAAATATTACATACATAGACCAAGCCTGGAAGGAAATAGAACTGTAACTTCAGGATAACAGTATTTACCTTAGGGAAGTGTGATTGGAACAAGGAAAGAAATGTGTTATCTTTTATTTCATACAATTTTAAATTGTTTTCATTGTTTATAATAAACATGTTCAAGTTCTGTTAGTAAAAATTAAAGAATCCACCATTCAGACTCAGCAGTTCCACTGCTAGGTGTAAACCCAAGAGAAATGAAAACACATGACCACACAAAACTTGTATACAATGTTCATAGCAGCATTATTCATAATAACCAGAAGGTGGAAACAGTCCAAATGCATAAATCACATGTATCCATACAATGTAATATTATTCAACCAGAGAAAGGAATAAAGTAGTGACATATGCTACAGCGTGTATGAACTGTGAAAACATGTAAAATGAAAAAAAACAATCATAAAGGAGCACATATTGTATGATTCCATTTATATAAAGTGACCACAGCAGGCACACCTATAGAACCAGAAAGTAGATTAGTGATTTCTGAGAGCCAGATAGGGAGGTGGCAGGAACTGAGAGTGACTGATAGGGGTATGGGATTCCTTTTGGGGGTTATGAAATGTTTTGTTTGTTTGTTTTTATAAAATGTCTTAAAATTAGCTTGTAATGACGGTTGAACAGCTCTGTTAATATGCCAAATGCTACTGAACAATGTACTTTAAATGGGTGAATTTATGGTATGTGAATTATATCTCAATAGTGCTGTTAAAATTCCCATTTAACAGTTAAATAATTCATATAGCAACACAAAACTAAGATTATGTCCTTATGACATCAAGTATTCAGACAAAAATAACAAAAAACACGCTTAAAAATTTAGATGATTTTCCTACCCTACGACAGATAACTCAGTAAATTATTCAGGGGATTTAGAGGTCTGCAGACTTTTCACATTTTTAATAGGGCTATAGCTCTCATTTACTAAAGATCAATTTTGTTAGGTATTTTGCAAATGTAATCACTAATCCTCACAATAAATCTGCAAAGTAGATATTTTTATCACTACTTTACTGATGAAACTAATAGCTGACAGAGCTGACATTTGAACCCAGTTCCTTTTGTTTTTACTATACCACAGCCATCATCCCATTATATAAAAAATAATCCTTAAAACTCTCCTTCCCAGCTAGAAGAATTGTCTACATTCTCTCCCTTCCTTTCATCCATTAACTCTTTGGACCTCTGCAGCCAAGTTTCACCCCAGCCCTCCACTGAAATTATTTTCACCAAGGTCCCCAAAATTCTCTGTTTCTAAATCCAATGGAAACTTCTTAGTCCTTATCAACTTGTAACTTCTGTACACTTTCTCTATTGCTTGCTTCTTTGTGAAACCTGTATAATTATTATTCTTCTACATCCCATTTCCAGACTCGTGGCTCTTTTTGAATTTCCAACTTCTCTCGTCCATCTCCTTAGACATCTCTTCTCTTCATCCCTTGTTTGTCCACTCCACCAACGATGCCTTCTCTTTCTATTCTGTATGCCCTCCCTGATACAATACCTCCACATCCACAGATGGGTCTCCCAATATGGGCTTGTGTCTCCCATCTCTATATCTGCAGCTAGATCTTTTTCTGACTCCAGAGTCACACATCTACAAAGCTGCTGGACATCTATCCTCACATGCCCCAAGGCATATCAAAAACCACACTTGTCATCTTAAACTTTTAGATTGTTGTCTGCAGTTATATCCACTGTATAATGACCATTAATAGTATTTAAGAGCGTGTGCTTGGGTTCTAATTCTGGTTCTACTCCTCACTGGCTGTATGATCTCTCTATGCCTTAGTTTTCTTATCCATAACACAGGAATAAAAGAAGTATTTATCTCACAGAGTTGTTATGAGGAATTATGAGCTTACACATGAAAAGTGACTACCATGTGGTAAACTTAGTACTTCTATGGTTCTAGCACCAAAACATTTTCCTAGATTTCTCCTACTGAATTACCTTAAGTTGATCTCTAAGTGTTCTATCAATATATCAGGGGATTCAAAAATCCCCTGAATAATTTACTGAGTTATCTGTCATAGGGTAGGAAAATCATCCAAATTTTTAAGCGTGTTTTTTGTTATTTTTGTCTGAATACTTATATCTTGAATTCTTGAATAATTCCTCTGCAGTCTTTCCCTATTGCCTCCACTCTAGATCGATCTAGAATCATTGCTCATCTGAATTACCAACTGGTCGTGCTCACTTCGGCAGCACATATACTAAAATTGAATTACCAACTGGTCTCCACCACAGGCTCTCTGCACTTTCCATCTTTTCACCATACTATAACCCATGTGGAGCCTTCGGTAATACACATCTGATTTGTCCCTGCCCTGACTAATCCTCTAACATGCCTACCTTTCATTCAAATCCATTCCTTTTGCAGTCCTAGGGAAAAAAAAAAAAGCACTCTCTCCCTGTCTTCAGGTCCTGACTCATGTTTCTCCCATTCTTAAACTCGTCCTCTCTAAATAAGCATGCATAGCATTCGCCTGGCCATCTCAATGCCGGCTCCCACTCATAGATCTCTTCACCTGGGGAACTAGCAGGCCCAGGAAACACATCCTGTGTGGTATCCCTGGAAACCTCTCCCTGATGTGCTCAGCCTGGGTAAGGGGCCCTCCTCCATCCTTCTAAAGCTGTAGAATTCAGCCTAGTGTATTACTTGTTAGTATTATTTGATTTCCTTATCTGTCCCATTAGCGAGACTGAGCCCCTTGAGCTCAGGCACCATGTTTTAATCATTTCTGTATTTTTGGTGCCCAGCAATGTACCTGGCAAGTATTAACTCTTGATTTTAAGAAAAGACAATAAAAATTATTTAAATCATTATTTATGTATCCAGTAAATATTTAGAGAGCCCTATATTTAATGAGCCTGTGACAGGCTCTGTGCTGTGCATTGGGAATACAAAACAAATTAGACATAACTCCTTCCCAAAGGGACTCAGTCTTATAGAAGGGCCCACAACAGACAGGAAAACAATAGAATCTCATACAGTAGATGCTATATAGAAGGCATATGTTGAGACGGTATCAAGAAAGGAGAGTGTTAATTTATTAACATGATTAAAATGGTAGAGAAATTAAGGAATGTACATATCCACAAATACACATGCACACACACACACACATATTAGTTACACTAATATATATAATCCTGTCTGAGTCTATAGGATACTAACCAACGGGGTCAGTGATTACATTTAATTTGAAATGAAATAGGTCTTTCTTGAATATACCCATAGCCCTCTCTGCCTTACTCTTTTTTTCTTTTTAAGATTTTATTTGAGAGAGAGAGTGTGTGCACACACTTTTGTGGTGCAGGGGGGTAGAGGGAGAAGGAGAAGCAGACTCTCCGCTGAGCAGGGAGCCTGACACGGGGCTTGATCCCAGGACCCTGAGATCATGACCTGAGCTGAAGGCAGATACTTAACTTGACTGAGCCACCCAGGTGCCCCTCTGCCTTACTCTTTCCACTACTTAAGTTGCCTTGTTAAGCTATTGCCTAACCATTGACGAAGCCGTAGACATACAATAAAACATTTTATTCTACATAATTCCGGTACTTCTGGATGTTCTTGAATTCAGAGCTTTCTCAAACACATAGACTGGTGCTGGTTCATGGTCTAATTTCTACTGTCTGGAGCAAAATGTAAGAAAAGAAGGACTTTGCAATGCACACATCAGTATTAGATTACCCTCTACCCTGCCTTGGCAAGGATCCTTCCTAAGAGTATGATCCTCCTCTAACTGCAGTGTTAAATATATTTTATTTTATGTAAACCATGGTGATAATAGATGTTAGCTTTGCATTCTTCTCCTTAATTTGAGAAACTAAGAGGTGGGTTTGTCTCCAGAATTGTGTATTTAAATTTTTCCTGTCACCGTGTGCTTTTGGTACAGGTCCCAGTGGCCCTCTCAAATCAGCTAGCACTCTTTGTGCTGTGCCTTTGTTTGGTATCCCCATCCACAACCTGTAGTAGACTCTGTATTTAAATATCTGGTTGGTTCCAACTTGCAGTTTTGACTGTGGACTCTCTCTTTCCAAAAGCCTTCACATCTAGGCTTTGTAGCCTACAGGCCTGCCACCTTGAAGGCCCAAACAAGATAGTTCTTAAATATGACAACCCAGTCATAAATTTGATAATTGCCATACATAGAAGTCATCATCAGCAGTGTTACTTTAATGTACATTTTGGAGTTTTATGATCTGTCATTGACAACTTTGTACATCTCTCAGTCTAACAAAGTGAAATTCATATAATTCAATGACAGTTTTTTTTTTTTTAAGTATAGCTGTGGTGCACAGTTGCCTTCATCTGCTGTCAGCACCCCTCCCCAGCAAGTCACATTATATAAATGCAAAATATGGTTGCCATTTTTGCTTTTGTGTTTTGTTTGTTGTTTTAATAATTCTTCTTTCTACTACTCTAAACTGCTTGTATTATAACCTTTGGGATAGAAATTAACAAGTTCTCTATAGAATTTTCAAAACACCAAAATAAGGAAACACATTTTATTTATTTTTTTTAAAGATTTTATTTATTTATTCGAGAGAGAGAGAATGAGAGATAGAGAGCACGAGAGGGAAGAGGGTCAGAGGGAGAAGACGACTCCCCGCCAAGCAGGGAGCCCTATGTGGGACTCGATCCCAAGACTCCAGGATCATGACCTGAGCTGAAGGCAGTTGCTTAACCAACTGAGCCACCCAGGCACCCGGAAACACATTTTATAATTGCACTGTCCAAAGAAACCTTTTGCTTTTCTCTTAGAGACAGGCGTAAAAGGTGTCATTTTATTCCCTAAGGTTTTTTGCTCTAAATTGATCTCTCAGTATTTTAGTTGATTCATTACAAAATGCTAGCCTTATGAAAAAACACTGTTTTTTGCAGCTTTGATTCTGCTAGATAGAAAAGTAAAGTGATTTAATAGCTCTATATCATTAAATATTATGAGGCTAACATGTTGGGAAGTGCAGTTGACAATAACAGTGGCAGCAGAGGCCAACAGTAACACATGGAGAGGATAATTGTGCTGTAAAACCAGCATTCTTAAATGTCACCCATTAGCACTGTGTATGCAGAGGAGCTGGTCTGAAATAGAAAGGAAAAATCCCACATATTTAAAAAAAATGAAAGAAAAAACCTTAGTTCACAAGACACGCACTCGAAGACAAGATGCTAAGGAGTAGAAAATTGTAGGTTTAGCTTCTTAATTCTGCTCAGATGAAGCTGGAACCTGGAGACAAAAATAACCATGGTCAAAGCAATATCACATTATAAAAGAATTATCTTTTTTCTCACCATCTTTGTTTTGAGTTATCATTGATTGACTTCTCAATGCAGGCAGCTCTCTCTGCTGAGTTTCTTCCTCTACCCATCCTACACTGAGCTGCTTTCTCCATTCCTCTTGGATGTTCCAAATTCTTTTTACCAAAATCTAGCCCAAGGATTTACCACTTCCACGAATCTTTCCCTGAAAATTCCCACCTATGTGACTCCCTACCTTCTCTGAAGTTATGTCATCCCCCACTGTAGGTCAGATTATCACCACTTGATTCAAAATTGTTTTGTGTTATTCACAATCATTCATTTCTGTACTCTTGTCTCACTATATTGTGAACCTCTTGAATATAGAGGCCTTTAGTATTAATTTTTAGTGGTTCCGAAACTCCAGAATCGTGGCAAACATAGGGACTCCAATACTCAGTGTTTTATTTTCAGCAATCTTTGCTGCAGTGATGGCTGGCAGGAGGGTCAATGGCACCTGGAATGGATTGTCAGAGTATCTGTGTGAAAATCAGAATTTGCTGTTAAGTTAACATCACTGTACTTTTTTCCTGAATAGTCTTTTGTTGCACAAATTGAAACAGCAAGGAAAACACATTCCCCACGGTACTGCTAGGACCTGTCCAGGTAAATATCTCATAGGACCTTGACCCCTTTTAGTAGGAGAAAAATTAAACCTTTGTGAAATCACTATTAACCAAATATTTTCTTAGTTCCAAAGTTGTTGGCTTTGAGGTTGCCGTGTTCACTTTGACAACTCTAAAACCTTTCTGCCTTAAAACCAGACTTCTCTTCTTGTGTCACAGCCTAGTATGTGTATGCTTTTCAATGCACATTGACTGCTCAAATAGTCCATTATAGCACAACAGCTGCAGTCCTCCTACAGGTTTGACACCTTTTCAGTCCAACTCTCCGATGCAGCATGCATTCCACTTCATGCTGTCAACTTACTCTGTTGGGTTTATTACTGAACTGTTTATTTAATTTAATGACTAAAAAAGGATTCAGATAAAATTCTTTGTCCCATTTTTAGAGCCTAACATAATTAGTCACATCTCCCACATCTTCAGATAGCAAATTTAATTAGAATCTCCAGTGGATCACTTTCTAGGGCAGGAACAGGACATGGAGACATTGAGGTTGCTTCCCTGGAACAGAAGAGTCTTCCCAGGCTTACTTGGTACTGACCTGTATCCAATATTTCGGAGGAAGGTTGGACTAGAAGATAAGCCTGTGATATATTCAAAACCCTGTGCAATATTATCTCCAGGGATCAAAGTCCTTTTTCCTCAACTAGTAATCTTTTGATGAAACATAAAAATTAATGACCCTTGTACTTTCTCAGTTGGTCCAGCATTGGTCTCTCCTTGCTCAGATATTTAATATCTCCTTGTTTCTTTTCATCATAAATTTGAAATTTAAAATTGACATCAATAAATTTGAAAACTTAGTTGAGCTTTTCTTTGTTTTACAGCAAGCCATAATTTAGAAAAATTTTCTTTTCACTTTTTGCTTCCCCATAATATGACCCTATAACTTTTTCCAAAAGGACTCTGCTTTCTTGCTATTCACCAGAATGAATGTAAGTGAAGCCTTGGGCAGTCGTTCACATTGTTAATCTCAGTGCTACCAGTCTTGATCGGGATGGTACTCAGTTTACTGCCAGGAGTTATTATACTCATTCCTCTAATTAATTGCTGTTCCTGAGTACCTTGCAGCCGGATAGAATCGTAGGGGGTTAGCACTAAAAGGAGTCCAAGAAATTGTTTCAATGTTCCCCATTACATAAATGGGAGAATAGTTCCAGGAAGGGGAAAATGGCTTGCCTAAGGTTGTGTAACAACCTAGTAATAAATGTCCTACTAGAAGAAAAGTCTTGTTTTTACTCTACTTGTCACTCAAATACTCTACACTGGACCTTCTTGAATATTATGTGACCTAAAGCCCTGTATTTTCTTTACTTCCCTTATTTTGATAACTTGGATGAGGCCAGAAAGTAAAGTCTACAAAGCCTGGGAACCTGCATTTTGGGTCCCTTCTTCTGGCCAGTGGCCTACTCCCAACAGTTGTGTGCAGTAATCTTTCATTCAACAAACTGCACAAACATTTACTGTGCTAGGGATGGCTCAGTTAAGTGATTATGGGAAGATAAAAAAAGGACACTATCACTGACCTCCAGGACAAATGCTAATGGTAAGTATGAGGCAGAGGAAAATATACTCTGGTTTTTGTTTTTTTGGTTTTTATGTGTGTGTGTTCATATGTGCATGTTATTGGGGAAGCAGAGAATTATAGAAGAGAGACGGACATATAACCCATACATGGTGCTGTAGGAGGTTTTAAGGAGAGAGATCTCAGGTAGTTAGAAGTTCAAGAACAGTTTATGTGAAAAAGTTAACATAGTGGGGAGACAAAGTTGGTGTCCAAGGATAATGAAAAAAAAAAAGTGAGATGACTTGAATAAAAGGAGTGGAGATGAGAAAGCACAGATGAACTTATTCATTCATTCATTCATTCATTCATTTCATGATCATTTGTTCATTACTGTTCTTTGCCAGAAGGTAATAGATGTTGGGATACATAGAATAAAATGTGTTTCCTGAACTTAGGGAATTTGCATTCTAGACCAAACTTCTCAAACTTTAATGGGAATAAGAATTATCATTCCCAATGAGTTCCAGGTAGATGCTATTGCTGCCTGAACCATACTTTAAGTGTCAGCAAACTTGCTTATAGAGAGACCATTATAATCTAATATGACAGTTGCCCTAATGGAGGAGTTGCTGGCAGCAGTTTGTCTCATTGGGCTTCAAGAGTGGACCATGTGCATGGCCCTAGTAGATGAGTCTGGAACCATACATAAAATGAAGGGCCTTGAATGCAGGAGCAGGAAGGAATTCAAAATTTGCTTATGAACTTCTTACCACTGCTCCTGAGCATGGTTTTCTTTCTTTTAGCAATAGTTATAGGTGGTATGAATAATATTAATGATAAAAATGGATAACTATTGGGCACTTATAATGGGCCAGCACTATACTAAACATGTTACATTATTAGTTCATTTCATCCTCACAAGCATCCTATGAAATAGGTGCTCTTATCCTTCTTTTTGAGAATTAGGGAGGATATCCAGGTATTTAGAAGTAATTCTTATCTACTCCAGGGCAGCTCTCATCCCATTTAATTCAGTGTAAAACAAAGAAAGGCCCCATGATCATACATTCTGTATTCTATCCTGTATTACTTGTGAATCTTGTATGTGCTTTTGTTATCACACTAAATAATAATTTGTTTGCCTATGTCCCCCACCATGCTGTGTTTTATTCATGGTTTGTTTGTTTTTGTTTTTTTTTTCCCCAAGTGTCTAGGATGTAGTAGGTGTTTGGTGAATGGCTATATTTTCAACTTCTTTTCTGGAATGATTCTCCTACTTTCTTTCATGCCTCCTTTCTGAAGCTGTTTCTCTCACATTAAATGTTCTCTCACAGTCTCTACATCAAAAATCACAGTCCAGGATCTTCAGATGCCATCTCCTCTATGTAGCCCTTTCTGATTCTCCCTCTGCAGACCTTGAGGGAGACAGGCTCTTCCTTCCTGGCAATCTCATAGCATTTTCCCTGTGTCTCTGCTATTGCACATTGAATTTTCCACCTTGTACATGTAATTATTTGTGCACTCATCTTATGTCACCACTAGACTTTAACACCCCTTGTAGGAGTGATAAAATCCCTGGAGCACCTTGGTGGCTCAGTCAGTTAAGTGTCCAACTCTTGATTTCGGCTTCGGTCTTGATCTCAGGGTCGTGGGACTGAGCCCTGAGTCGGGCTCTGCGCTGGGCATGGAGCCTGCTTAAGATTCTCTCTCTCCCTCTGCCCCTCCCCTGAACAAGGGTGCTCTCTCTCTCTCCCTCTATTAAAAAAAAAAAGAAAAGAAAAGAAAGAAAGACTGATAAACCCTGACAGTGCAGTTATTAAGTGGTTAAAATTTGGAGCCAGACTGAACTGGAATTTTGTTTGTTTTTGAGGCTAGTTCTGATTTGGTTTGGTTGGCTTTGGTTTCTCTTTGGTTGTTATAGCATTTCTGCTCATTGACTCAATGCTGTTGGACAAGTTTCTTAACCTCAGTGAGATTCGTGTGGGAAGTGGGGAAAATAATGGCTCCCTCTAAGACTATCCGGAGGATTGAGGAGCAATATGCAAAGTGCCTGGCATTGCCTACATAGTAAGCACTTTGTACATGGAAACCATTGTAATCATTTGTGTTACCCACACCACACTACTCCAAAAGTAGAAGCCAATAATATGTTTGAATGAATGAATGTTCAGCTTTTATTATGAGGCTCACACCCTCTATAATATTGTAAGCAGTTGTATTACATTTTTCCTCTACTCCACTCTCTCCCAAATTGTATACGTGATATCAAACATTGTCATCTAATACAGCAACCTTCCCTTGAGCAACCTGGAAACTTGAATTCACTTCTAACAAAATACAGCTATTCATGAGACTATTTCCAATTTCTATTTTGTGAGCTCTTAAAATGTAAAACAACATAATTTTATTAAAATTGCTTCTTTAAAAGAGAAATTTGCGTATCAGAATTTATTTGGCCCACCTACCCCATCTATCATACAGCTGCATAAGAGAATGTTGGTAATGTACAAATGGCTTATGGCAAAGATGAACTAGACCATTAACATGTAAAAAGCAACAAACCCTCAAAAGATGATAATGAAAGCTCAATGGGGTATTTAAGACATTTAGAAATGCTTAAGAATCAATTAGGATAAAATATTTCAAATTATGCAGCTCTCAATAAGTGGCCCATAAAAGGTGTACATGACCAGGAATATCCATGGTAAACATGTCTGCTTGTTACTACATTCTTTATTACCCACTCTACACTATGTTTTCTGCAATTCTGCCTGCATTCCATGGAGTCTGAAAATGCCTCTGAAATTTCTTATGGATACAAGGCCCTCGAGTTTCACTTATTTTAGTAATACAGCTTCACTATTATTACATTAAAGGCAAAATAGCTGCATTATAGGATATTTTAGAAATGATAAAATCAATGCTGTGTAAGCAAAATTTTAGATTATTTGCAGTCCCTCATTGTATACAATTCACTAATTCATTCATTCATTCAGCGCATACATTGAGCATCTGTCATAGAAAAGCTTTGGAGAACAAAGTAGACCTCATCCCTCTGCCCATGGGAATGTGTCAGGTGGAAGACAGACATTACATAAGCAATCACAGGGTCCCTGAATTAATCATACAATTAGCATCAAAGGTGGTGAGTGCTACAAAGGAAAAGAGCAGAGTACCATGAGGAAGTAAGACTGGAGTGAGGGCCAAGAGTAAGCCTTTTTTAAAGAAGTTCCATTTAAGCAGAGACCCAAAGGATAGGGTAAGAATTAGATCAAGAAAAGGAAGTTGCATTACAGGTAGACTTGGGTGATTGGTGACCCCTTGGTTCTTCTGAACAGATGAAACTACATATCAATTTTGTCACATATTAAACAGTAATACCAAGACATCAGTTATTGAGGGATAATATTTACCCCTTAGCATTGTTGTAAAGATTATATGACCTGTAACATGCATGTAACATGCTTAGTAAAATATTTGGCACTCATTGAGTATTAGCCATTGTTACTGCTATTGTTGTTGTTACTAGCAATTTTATCCTAAATGCAATGGGATGCCATTGCAAGCAGTTTACACAGATTTAAGCAAGGGAATAAATGTCAAGAAATGTGAAAGATCTGAGATTTTTTCCTTATTTGCAATCTAACCAGTTAGATTATGGATCCTGCTGCACCATCATGGATACTGACAGAAATGTGAGACTCATGGATAGGAGATTTTATTACTCATAATAATAGTTGTAGCCAAAGTATCAGCAGAGAATCGTCTCCCAAGAATTATGTAATCACGGGTGCCTGGGTGACTCAGTTGGTTAAACGTCTGCCTTCAGGTCAGGTCATGATCTCAGGGTCCTGGGATCAAGCCCCACATCGGACTCCCTGCTCAGCAGGGAGTCTGTTTCTCCCTCTGCCCTTCCCCCTTTCCTCATGTTCTCTCTCTCTCTCATAATAAAATCTTTAAAAAAAAAAAAAAGAATTAAAGGGCGCCTGGGTGGCTCAGTCATTAAGCGTCTGCCTTCGGCTCAGGTCATGATCCCAGGGTCCTGGGATCAAGTCCCACATCGGGCTCCCTGCTCAGCGGGAAGCCTGCTTCTCCCTCTCCCACTCCCCCTGCTTGTGTTCCTGCTCTCACTGTCTCTCTCTGTCAAATAAATAAATAAAATCTTTTAAAAAAATAAAAATAAAAGAATTATGTAATCATATCTGATTTTTTTTTCCTTTTCAGAGAGAGAGAGAGAGAGCATATGTGCATCCAGTGGAGGGGGGGCGGGGTGAAGAGGGAGAGGGAGAAAGAGAATCCTAAGCGCAGAGCCTGATGCCGGGCTTGATCTCATGAACCCAAGATCATGATCTAAGCCAAAATCAAGAGTCAGACGCTTAACCAACTGAGCCACCCAGGCGCCCCAGATCTGATTTTTTACAAAATCATTCTGGCAGCTGTTGAATGTACAAGTATTCACACAATTTTATATCTGTTACTTCATTTTTTACATCATAAGCATTTTTTCAAACTGCCGTATCATGTTTTTAACACTAATGTTTAGCAATTACACAATACATCAATAATATGATCCATAATAATTTAGTTATTCTCCTAGTGTAGGAGGTTTAGTTTGCTTCTAATTTTTGGCAATTATCAAGGAACATTTATTTCAAGACATGGAATGGTTGAAAATGTAAAGCAAATACATTTCTGTGCTGAAGTGACAATATAGATGACAGGAAGTATTTGAAAAGGCTGGGAACTGACATTGCCAATTGGCCTAAGCCTGCAGTTTCCAATAAGGGATGGTGCTAATAATGGAACATCTTCAGCCTGATTGCAAAGGTTTATAATCTGTGTCAATAAAATGTTCAATATGTACATAAAGTGGATTTTACTTCTACCAGAAACATTTTCTGAGACTGAGAATCAATGAATACTATTTATAAAACCATAAAAACTTTCTCCTATGAAATTTTAGCCAGAGAGGGGGTCAGGGAAAAGAGTATTACATTAGATGAAGCTTTGTGCATCTCCACCTCCAAATAGTTTCCATATAAAATAGACTCAGTGGGCTTTTTCCAACACATTTCAAAAATCAATTTTTAGATTAGTATTCATATTTTTAATTATTAGAAAGTAATCTTTGTATTTTTAATCAGAAAGATTACTATATAGCATTAGTTTGAATGCTAGATCATCAAATTTAAAACTCTTGTTTACCGCTAAGGAAACTCATTAAAAAGATGAATGAATTGCCCATGGACATAAAATTAAATCAGTTCCCATTATTAAGTATCTTCTGTGTTAAAGGAGCTGGGTTAGCACTGTGAGAACTAAGAAGCTGATGGCACATTTCCCATCTAGAAACAGCTCCTATTACAGTGGGTGAAGTAGAGATACAGTTTGCATTGTGGAAAGTGCTATGACAATGGTAACAACTGCAAGGGAGAGTAAGAAATGTGTATGAATCATCCTGACTGGGAGGGCATGGAACAGCCTCATGAAGATGGGGCCCTTGAGTCATAGCATCTCAGGGACGTCACAGCTCATCTTGTGTATTACCTATTTGGAGCTCTAAGACCTTCTTCAGTGTCTCTTCTAGTCCCCCGAACCCCTTTTTGTTATCCTCAGGGACAGGAAACTCAATCTCTTCATTGCAGTCCAATCTGCCTTGCAGTACTCCTGGTGATTAGAAAGGGCTTCTTTTGTTGTTGTTGTTGTTTAAAGATTTTATTTATTTATTTGAGAGAGAGCGAGCAAGAGGACGGGGGGCGGGGAGGGTCAGAGGGAGAAGCCGACTCCCACTGAGCAGGGAGCCTGATATGGGGCTTGATCCCGGGACTCCAGGATCATGACCTGAGCTGAAGGCAGTCGCTTAACTGACTGAGCCACACAGGCAGTCCTAGAAAGGGCTTCTTTGGAATGCATTTCTCTTTGACTCTTCATAACTTTGCCTATTGGCTTCAGTGCTACCCCTGGGGCCATTCAGGTGAAGTGCACTGCCCATTCCACATGAGGGGATTGCACAGGTTTTTAAATTGTTCAGAGACTTCTCTTTGCCAGGTTAAACGTTGCTAATGCCTTCTACAGCTCCTCATGTGGCATGTTTTAAAAACACTTATCCTGGTTCTTTTCAAATTGAATAGTTCATTTTGTTTCTGTTTCTTTTAATGTATCCCAAGATCAGTTTTTATATCTATATAACATTCTTGATTCATTGCATGCTTATTATTAAATGAACCTTTTAGAATGTTTTTTTTCTTTTTTCTTTTTTTAATTTTTTTAAAGATTTTATTTATTTGTCTGAGAGAGAGAATGAGAGAGAGAGAGCACATGAGACGGGGGAGGGTCAGAGGAAGAAGCAGACTCCCCGCCGAGCAGGGACCTCGATGCAGGACTCGGTCCCGGGACTCCAGGATCATGACCTGAGCCGAAGGCTCAGTTGCCCAACCAACTGAGCCACCCAGGCGCCCTAGAATTTTATTTTCTAATGCAGGCTGGTGATTTTTGGTAGGTACTACAGAATGAAGATAGTACCTATGGCAAAAAATAGGAGATGAGAGGAATAACTTCCAGGGTGAGGGGAACCATATATAAATGTCTAGTGACATGAAAGAACATGGTATGTTTGACAAATGGTGAGTAGCCCAGAGTTAATATATCATAGAGTATGCAGAAGAAGATGGGGCTAAAAAGGAGCTAATTTTTAATTACATCATTGAATTAGTGTTTTGCAAAATTACTTTGATAGAAGCTCAAAGAATGAATTGGATAGGAAAACCTTAGAGTGGGAAGTTACTTAATAGTAATAAAAATAATATTTAGCTATTAGTTGAGTATTTACTATATCCTGCATAATGTATTCTACATAAATAACCTTTGATGTCACAAAATTCTATGAAGTACAGTTATTCCCATTTTATGGATAAAGACACTGAGGCTTAGTTAGGTGGACTTACCAAGGTAGCAGCTTTTCAGTGGTGGAGCCTCAGTCAAACCCAGGTCTTCTGACTTTGTACTTTGCTACACAATAATGATGGCAGGTGTACTCTGACCAATGTAAATATTCTAGAGGTAGAACCAGTATCAATTCACAACTCAGGAAATGATGGGGAGAGAAGAATACAGCACAGCTGAGCTTTTCCAGCCTGGGAGAGTAAGAGGCTAGGACAGTGGCCTGAAACAAGAGCAAACAGCACCAATTAGCACCAGAATAGTCACTCTGTAGGAAGTGAAACTGGCGACTGCAGCCAGGAGTGCAAAGTTCCTGAGGGAAGTCTGAGGCATGATGGATATGCCTTGGCTGACAATTTTCCCTGACCCAGAGTTGGCAATAAGAGTCAGCCATGTATTCAAAAACTATTACATTTGGCACTCCTTTATCAAACGATTCAACTTGAAAGTACCCTCATTCGTTGTGTGTAAAAACCACTCCACTCAGCGCATAAATTCAACCATCTGACAATTGGCAATGGAAGCTATGCTGCTTAATGCTCATCTATACGAGCAGAAATGCTCTCATGTATTTATGAGACTCGGTAAGGTTATTAAAATAAAAATTTAGACTATATTATCCATGTTGTACTATATTCATGTATTTTCTCACATATATAGAGATATGAAAAAAGTTGGTAGATAAATTAGCAAAATTGATAAGACCTTGTTAATAGTTTGTAAATATTTCAGAGATAGATGTTAACATCAAGGAAAGACAAGATTTATTTAGCCACAGTAGATGTGGTTAAGTCATGTTACAAGAATGTAGAAGTAATTGGAGAAAATTAGGTCAGAGAAAATTGAAGTTGATTATTGGAAAAAATATTCTTGCCTGTGAAATTTCTTTTTTAAAACTGTATCTTATGGAAAGTGGTAGTAAGAAAAAAAATGAAAAGAGAAGACTTTCCTTCATTTAATTTGATCAATATTAGCACAAGTTCCTGAAAGTTTTTAAAAGAAAACTTTACCATCAGTAGGCTTAGAATGAATGATACAGAACATCATTAAGACTTTATGAGTCTGCATAAAACAAAATCATAGTTTACCATTTTGGGTACAAAATCTTAACTGAAGCTCTGTAGCCTGACAAAACCACTCATGTATAACTTTCTTGAGAAGATAGACATTTATATTTTCATGAAAGTAAAAGAGATTTTTATATTTATATATGCAGTGTATATGTATACATATATACACATACATGTATGTGTATGTATAGATGTATGTATACAAATATGTTTATAAATGCATATAAGTATATATAATTTACAATTTGTGATTATAATTCCACCAAAAATTTCCAAATTTAAACACAAATCTCCACTATTTCTTATAATTCCTGAAGAGTATTTACAACTGCAAATTCTGAGGGCAGTCATCATTCAACTACTCATCCTTCTCAAAGCCCTTTGTATAAGCAATATTTGTAGTAGTTAAAAGCAGACTTTGAACCTTGAGAGACTGAAGGAGAATCTTATCTCTTACTAGTTTTTGTAGCTGGAGAGAAAGCATTTACCTCTGTGAGCCTCAGTTTCTTCGTCTGCAAAATGCTGGCAAAGCAACCTTCAAGAGGATCAAATGAGATAATGTATGCAAAGCAATTAGCAAAGTGCCTTAGACATAGTAAGTTCTAAATAAATAGCTATTTTCGTTATTATTTTGTTTTTTACCCCCTATGTACTCCCACTATGTGAGTGTAAGCTGAATGAGGAAGGGTTTTTTTTTTTTTATTATATTCTGTGCTTTACCTCTAGGTCTTAGAGAGTACTGAGCACATACTAGGCATGCAGTATATTTGTGAAATAAATCAATGGGTAAACAATGTAATGAATAATTTGGCCTCTACATCCAAGATGACCTAGAGAAACAAGTTACTTCTTTTGGTCTTTCTAATGATAAGTAATATTTTAATATTCAAGTAATTTTTAAAGGCTGATTTGGAGAATAGAGACTCAAAGAAATAAGAGTTTAGGGGTGCCTGGGTGGCTCAGTCGTTAAACATCTACCTTTGGCTCAGGTTATAATCCCAGAGTCCTGGAATCAAGCCCAGTATTGGGCTCCCTGCTCTGCGGGAAGCCTGCTTTTCCCTCCCCCACTCCCCCTGCTTGTGTTCCCTCTCTCGCTGTGTCTCTCTCTGTCAAAAACATAAATAAAAATCTTTAAAAAAAAAGAAATAGAAGTTTAATGCAACAATTAACATTTTAACTGTAAGTGTTTTTTATTGAAAACACAGTTTGGGGCCTGATAGTTTCACTTAAATATCAGTTTACAATCAGAAGTAGTTAAAGGAATTGAAAAACAAAAACATTATTTCCTTAAGGATACTTTATAGCCTTCCCTTTAAATCTATGCTTTGGTAGTTTTGTTTTTTCATTTTCTTGTTTGTCAGTTTCTTCCCATGCCACGAAGCTCCAAATACAATAATGGTAAATCATCTGTGGCCCAAATATAGAGAATAAACTGTATGTCAGCAGCTAAAATCACCACATACTGGTGGATATCCCATCATACTGAACTTAGTTAGCCCTAGCGGCCTGTGGTTTATGAAGCCTCTAAGGAAATGGCTTCTCTGATTTTAGGTCAGAGAGGAAAGCACAACTAAACATGAATGTCATTGTCAGGTGGCCTCCCTTCTATATAAGTTGATGCTTTCTGCTTGTGTGGGATCAGATGAAAAATTTGGTAAATGTCTTAAAAATGCAACAAGTCCTTAATGACACATCATTTAAAAAAAAATAATCTTGGGCTGTACTTTTCAAGCTTTGTAGTTTGCCCTATTTTTTTCACAATTTCATGAGGTCTATTTTATATATCATAAACTGTATGCATTTCAAGTATATAACTCAATAAATTTTAATAACTTTATCCAGTCATATAACCAGCAGCATAAATCAGTTTTAGAACATTTTCATGCCCCCAGTAAGATCCTTCATGCCCATTTATAATTAGTTCCCATTCTCATCCCAGCCCAAGACAACTACTAATCTATTTTCTGTCTATACATTTGCCTTTTCTGATTAACTTTTGTATTTTTTAGTATGTCTTAATCCATGAAAAACTACCAGTAGCTGGAGGAGGTAGTAGTATTACTTGCTTATGGAATAAAACTATTTTCTTCATTTTTCTTTTGTAACCAAAGAAAATATGACCATTCCATCTGTTACAAAACTAACTTTAAAATGGCATTTGACTGTAATCCTAGTGAGCGTCCCCATGTGGGCTGTAGGGTTCTGTGATTGTGTGTACAGCTGCATTAATGACTTTCAGCATTGTGTAAGCAGACCTGACCAGGGACCATAGTAAACCCTGCCACGGCTGATCGCTTAAATCCTGTATCTCTATAATTTTTATGACTGCCATTTCAACTCAATGTTTCCAATAAGGCGCAAGTTTCTTGGAGCAGAGTAGAATTCTTTTATTGTCATTTTCATATATTAAACTCCACTACATATTTTATTCCAAAGTTAAGATTTACCACTGTGTTCTTTAAGTGGTAATAGATTCCTTCCTTATGTGCATTGTCCATTTTCTTGAATTTAAGATGGTCTACTAAAAAGTATATTTTCATTTTCTACCTTGTCAGAGGTGTTCTCTACATAGAAAAATCCCAGGTATGTTTATTTGGTGTCATTAAATGCAACCACAAATGTTTTTGCTTGACATAATTGAATATTTTTGCTTTGGGATCCCGGTGGAAACAGCATAACAAGGATTCCAGTTAGCATGGAATGAGGGGAGTACAGTGGTTAATTCACCATGGTTCCTGACTTTAGGGAGCTCATAGGTTAGCTAGGAAAACAACCATTTTTTAAAATAGTGTTTTACTATCATGTGGGGAATGC
Organism: Zalophus californianus; assembly: GCF_009762305.2. NCBI lineage: Eukaryota > Metazoa > Chordata > Mammalia > Carnivora > Otariidae > Zalophus > Zalophus californianus. The sequence continues at coordinate 48,394,423 of NC_045605.1, forward strand.
CTTGATAAGTGTATGCCCGGGTGCAGGGGAAACAAAGCTGAGAGTTTAGAAAAGGTTTCCAGTCTGGCTGTGCATGAGACTGAGTCCCAAAGAATAAATAGTAACAGTCTGGGCAAAGAACAGAAGCAGGGACTGTGGCTCTTGAAATCATTTAGGATGATTTCTTTGTAGTTGTACTTAGTTATCAAATGTCATGTTTAAAGGGCCCTGTACAACCTTTAAATACAGAGAACATTAACAGAGGGGAGGGAGGTGGGAGGTAGGGGGATGGGCAAAATGACTGAAGGGGAGTGGGAGATGCAGGCTTCCAGTTACAGAATGAATAAGTCATGGGAATAAAATGTACAGCATGAGAAATATAATCACTGACATTGTAATACTGTTACACAGTATTGGTCATACACAGTGTGGTCACAGATAGTAGCTACACTTATGGTAAGGATAGCATAATGTGTAAACTTCTCGAATCACTATTTTGTACACTTGAAACTCCTGCAACACTGTGTGTCAACTATACTCAAATAAATAAATAAGTATCCCTGTACAAAGAAAATGGCTGAAGTTTTCTCAAAGTAAAAGACATTTGGAAATGTCCCCTGGGTTTTTTTTGTTTTTTTTTTATTTTTTTATTTTCTTTATTATTATGTTAATCATCATACATTACATCATTAGTTTTTGATGTAGTGGCCCCTTGTTTTGAAGTTCCCCTTACCTAATAAATATTTCCACTGCTGTGTTAAAATGGACTTAATAGCATGGACTTAATGTACTTAATAGCATAGCATATCCTAGTGCAGGTATGTTTGCATTATTTATAACTTATTCCTAAAATGATCCTGTTAGGGTATTTAAAATTTGAACCCCAAAAGAAAAATACAAAAAATTCAAAGAGAATGCTTTCTCAGAATTTTAGGGTAAGCAAAAGCACACACAAAAAAATCTTTAAAAAATAAACTGTCATTTCCCCTTTTGTAAACTTCTAGACTAGAGTAAGATCTCCTCTGTTATAGTGTTCAGTGTATTTTTGCTTCTTTTTTTTTTTTTTTTTTTTGGTTAGTTGATCACTTACCCACCTTCCCATGCAAACTATCAGATCCTTAATGATAGGAACCGGTCTTCCTTCCTGTATGTATCTCTCATAGTGCCTAACATAGTAATGACTTTTAGTAAACAGAAATGTTGATGACTGAATGTGAGATGTTACAAGAAAACAATAAGGAGAATAATTTAGTAAATATGAAGTGGTATTTTAGTGAACTGTGTTATGGGTTGTTGCCTGGCCCATATACGGTGCACAGTAAATGTTCGTTGAATGAGTGTACAAATTAATGAAGCTATGCCTTGATAAAAATCTAAGGTATATGAAAGGAATTGGAGCACATACAAACCAATGACATGCTCACAGAAGACATATAATGAAATTGGGGAACACAGAAAGCAGGGTTTGACTGGATGGTCCCTCTGAAATAAAGTCAACACATTGTTCTTAGGTATTTCAAAGAACCAAGACAGGAAAAAAAAATGAAGTCTAAGAAAACAAGATACACAGCATTAGGTGGTATTGAAATAATGACCTTTGATTTAAATCATGGCATTAAAGAATCCTGAATGAGTTCATGAGTTTACGCTATCCAAATAGAGCTAGGCTAAGTGTGAGTTTATACACATATACACACAGACACACAGTCATACATACACACACACACACACACACACACACACACACATATATATAGTTCCTACTCATGGAAGCAATACTCTTAAAAGGAAAGTTTGTCAATGAACACAATAATCACAAAATGGGTAATTTCAGTGAGTGATAAATAGAAGTGCTATGAAAGAAAGTAGTGTAAGAGGGGATGAGAGTGGGGTGCCTTTAGCTGCAAGTCCAGGGTAGACCTCTGGGGAGGTAGCCTTCTAGTCATACCCTGAATGAGAGAAAAGACCTGGGGCATAGCAAGTGGTTAATGCCTATGCCCTTAGAGAGGAACTAGTGAGGATATCTGAGTTAAGAAGAAGGCCAGGATGGCTGGGTCTTGGGGAACGACGGACAGAGTGGCAAGCAGTGAGCACCGAAAGATGCTCACAGCCCTGAAGGTGACTGTGAATTTTATCTCAGTTGGAAGGGGAAGTCTCTGGGAAGTTTTCTATAAGCAGGGGAACCACATGATCTGATTTCATGCTTTAGAACAGTCTCCTCACAGTTTGCTATGAAAAGTGGCTGTTAGAAGGACAGGAGAAAAATCAGTTAGAAGGCTGTTGCAACACTCAAACAAGAGAAGGTGTTGTTTCCGTTAGGGTGGCAGCACTGGGGAGGTGGGAGTCATTTTTGGTAGAAAAGAGCTTGTTAGTGAATTGGTTGTGGATTATGATAGTTGCAAGTGAAGAATCAATGAAAGTGCCTAGATTTTTGTACTGAACGACCAGTGGAGAATGCTGTTGTTCATTTAAAAACTGAGAGAAAATGAATTCAGGTGATCAAATGAGTAGATCAGTGTCCTTTCTGGCAGATTATATTATAAATACTTGAAAATTGTTTTCTTCATTACATGAGGCATAACACTTTGCATATTGTGGGTACTAATGATTGTGTATTGTCTGATAAGGTGATTAGGAAATTGAGGTATGAAGAAGGTCTGAGCCTTCCAGTATGTTGCACTATACTAAAACTTCTGGCTTCTTAAAAAGAGATTATTTTTTTAAATTCTTTGCAAATGTTAAGAAACGTGAAGAAGGAAACTAGCCTACATTTAAAATTTTTCCTTTATACTAACTTTTCAAATCCTCTCACTTGGATCTTCATGGAATTGTAACTTGCATGCGATTTAGTTGCTAAGAGAGTCATTTTCAATAATGAGGATAAATACTATGTTTCTTTCATTTGGAAGCTTGTCATTAAGATTCAAAGACAAAGCATTTTAGTGTTTTGGTACTTTGCTTACATTGATATTTTACATTTGATATTTTCTTTACATTGGTAGTACAGTGGGTGTGAATGCTACATATTGTCAAGCTTTTCATAGCCACAAAGACCAAAGGAAAAAAAAAAAAAAAGATTGCTTTGTGTTATAAAACTCATCCCTGAGGAAAACAAGAATTTGTTTAAACAGAAAGAGTTTGCTGCTGGCACCTAGTTTCACCTCACTGGACCAAATTAAAAGTCTACACTAAGAGATTAAGAAAGCACTGTACTTTTTTTTGTTGGATTTTATGTCCAGATTTTTAGTTCTGGTAATGAGTGACAGCTTAGCTGGACAAACTACCACATGACTACCTTGAACATATTCCACCAAAGGAGGATACCAGAGAAGGAGGCAGTTCTTACCTTGGGAGTAGGAATAGTGAAGAAAGGAGGGAAATGAACAATTAGCCTTTTACTTTTACATTCCACTTGTTAATACATTGATGGTGATGACTTCTCTGTGGTGGCCATTGTGAGGAAGCTTTGGTGTTCATACTAGTCTTCTTAAGACCGGCTTCCTCTTAAAGCTCTTGGCTGTCTCTAACCCTTCTCCAGCTGTTTTATATACCTTGAGATTACAGAGGGCTCTTTCTAAACTGCAGAAGTGACTTTATTTTAATATTGCTTAAAATTTCTCATGACCTCCTCTTTGCCTACAGAATATAATCCAAACCCCAGGGACCAGTTTCCCCTCTGTTTCATATTTAAGCTTTGTAATGTCTTTGCCAACTGTCAACCAAACTCTCCTTCTTGAAATTCTCTCTCTGCTCCCATTCTTAGCTGCCATTACCTCATATTCTCTTGGTTTTCCTCCTACTTCTCCACTCACTTCTTCCTAGTCTCTTTCCAGGTTTCTCTTGCTCTACACATGTCCTAAGTTTGGTTGTCTGCAGGGCTCCCAAATTTTCAGTCTTTTTTAATCACAGTATTTCTAGGAATATCCATGGGTTCAAATGTACTTTAAATGTTGACTCCAAAACGTACTTCTTTACAATGGACCTGTCTACTAAGGTTGAACTCTAATGTCTACCTATCTTATGAAATATCTCTACCTTGATGGCACACAAGTTCCCCAAACTCACCACATACAACATTAAAATAATTATATTCCCCCCAAATCTGTTATTCCCATACTACTTTTTCAGTATAAAGTACCACTTTTGATCCAACAACCCCAACCTGATACATGGAAGTTGTCCTAGACTCCTCACTCACCCACCACACACAACTGCCAAATCCTATAGATCCCATTTCCTCAATGTTTCTTAGCTCTAACCTTATTTTCCTTCCTTAGGCCCTTTGGTTAGTTCAAGTTCAGGTCACAAGTTTTAGACACCTTATGACCAAATGATACTGCCTCCCTAGAAAGTAATTTCCATTTACTATTCCCCATGCTTCACACATGACAAAATTTCTCTCACATATATTGCTCTATTTCCCCTCCAGAGCCATCTGTGAGAAGGCACTATTATTTACATCATACTGATGACAGAAATATCGATAGGAATGTTTGGGTTTTAAGATTGTTGAGAACCTAACTAAGAAAAGGATAAGAAATCCCTAACCCAAGACTATCAACTCCCAAGCTCATGCTCCTTTCCCCATCACAGTACTGTTTCCCATCTATGCCCCATAAAATAGATGGGGAGAGCAAGAACAATTGTTTCCTCAGATTGAAGAAAAAAATTGAAACAAGGCAAGTGAGATGACTTATCTAAGGCCTTTGAGCTCTACTTAGGAGTACAGTGGGAAAACCTACATTTCTGATTTCTAGACTTCTGTTCTTTTTTCCATACAACTCTGCTTCCCAGGTATTGTCAAAGAATAAAAAGAAATGTGTTATCCTGAAAAATATGTTTCTTGTATGAAATAAAGCGATACCCAGGGTCATATCAACTAATGCCTAAAATCACAACAGGTATACAAAAATCTTCCCATTCCAGGTTCTCTAATTGCTGGTGCATTCTGTAGTCCTTGTCTATATTTTATGTAAAATTCCAGATTAAAATATGTTTTCCTTTTTGAAGTTGCTGTGTTGGTGGAACTAGCTGTGGCTTGATTTAAGCTCCTATATGTTCAATTTTTTACTTTCCTTGTGAAGAACAGTCTGTGTGGAAAGGAGCTTTTGATACATGTTCATACATTACCTCCTGAGATGCAGCTTGCATACTACAGAAGCCAAGAAGAATGATATGCAGTCTGCCATCCAAAAACAAAATGAATAAAGGCAGGAATATGCCTGCTGTATTAAAATACTACATTTTGCTCCTGATGTTTCAGGCTTTGAGACCAGTTACATATTGGTTCAGTCCTGAGGGGAAAATACTGAGATCAGCATTTGAAGTATACCTTCAGAGTCTTACACTACTTAACAGTGATAATCAGGAGTTTGAGACTGGCCAGTGTTTGGGCCAGTCATATTTATTATTGAATTTCTATCACGGAGAAGAATATGAAGGAGTCACAGTGGCACAGGACAGAGAAAACCATGGGCTAGGAACTGGATCTGTGGTTTGATCTCACCTTAACCACATTCTTGTCATACATTGTAACCTCTCTAGGTCTCCCCTGTAAGAAGACTGTGAGGTCTCCCATGATACTCTTTAAGGATAAGGAGAAAACTAAAATCTAGGTGATAATCCTGTTAGGCATTCGTAAGATAGAATTTCTCATCACCCACACAACCAATACTGATTATTGGTTTGTTAGTCAAAAGTTTGGACACACCAGTCATCATTTGGAAGGAAAAAGAAAAGATACTTGTATGCTGTAATTATGTCACCTTAATTTTTTTTTTAATTTTAGAGCACTCATGATCACATGAGTGGGGGTAGAGATGGGTGGAAGCAGCAGAGGGAGAGAGAGGGAATCTTAAACAGGCTCCATGCCCAGCACAGAGCCCAAGGCAGGGCTCAGTCTCACGACCCTGGGATCATGACCTGAGCCAATATCAAGAGCCGGTTGCTCAACCAACTGAGCCAGCTAGGTGCCCCTCACCTTAAATTTTAAAAATATAACTGTATGGTGGCACAATCAAATCAGTGGTTTAGTGGTATTTAAAAGAAGAAGTAGAATTTCTCCTAATAGACTTCCTCCAATTTTTTTTGAGTCACCACATTATTACTGACTTGATTGAAGCTGTTCACCATAAAGTAAAACCATATTTCTAGCATCTTTGACTATGGCATGAGAAATTTGGGGCCCTGAATTTGATCCAAATTTTTTTCATATTTAGATCCATCTGTTTGTCCCAGGATGCATGCTTTCTTCATTGTCCATAATTTCAATTTTCAACAGATCTTCTTCATTAGTCCAGTGTTCTATACTGTCTTTCTATAAATCATCACAACTTGTCTGATATCACTTTGTTTGATATCACTTATCAAATTTGTCTGATATCACTTATCAAATTGTGTTCTTCATCGTTTTTTACATGTGAGGGTCAAGATTTTCTCTACTATCGTCAACCTCTGGCCACATTCTTTATGTTATTTTCCAGCATCTAAATTGTCCATTAATTGCTTTAAAATGTTTGGTATACCAAGTTGATTTGGAAGGCCAAAAATCTGGGGCCCATTTTTATGAAGTTCTACTTCATTTTTCTTGCATAAAGCACAGCCTTAATTCATTATCCATGCCTTTCAATTTGGATTTCTTTAAATTAGAATGAAAATCAAAAGTACACTAAGTGAAAAATTATCATTTTATAATTATTTTCTGACTTTTATATGTGTCTGTCTCATACCTAATTTGGCAGCAATGTTTTGAACTACATATAATTATTAAGTCTTTCTAGATCAGTAATTTTTTTTTTCAGGTAACATGTCTTTTTAAAATTTTTTCTTGAAGTATAGTTAACATACAACATTATAGTATTTTCAGGTGTACAATATAATGATTCAACAATTCTATACATTTTTCAGTACTCATCAGATAAATGTACTCTTCACCCATATCCCCCAACTGCCTCCTGTTTGGCAATTACCAGTGCATTCTCTCTATTTAAGAGTCTTCTTTTGTCTCTTTTTTTGTTTATTCATTTCTTTTGTTTCTTAAATTCCACATATGAATGAACTCATATGGTATTTGTCTTCCTCTGACTGATTTATTTCACTTAGCATTATATCCTCTAGTCTAACTATATTGATGCAAATTGCAAGTTCTCATTTTTTAATGGCCGAGTAATATTCCATTGTGTATGTGTACATATACCCCACATTTATCCATTCATCTATCAATGGACGCTTGGGTCATTTCCATATCTTGGCTGTTGTAAATAATGCTGCAAAAAAATAGGGGTGTATATATCTTTTTGAATGAGTGTTTTCATTTTCTTTAGGTAAATACCCAGTAGTAGAGTTACTGGACCAAATGGTACTTCTATTTTTAATTTTTAAGAACCTCCGTACCGTTTTCTACCACTTTATATTCCCACCAACAGTGCATGAATGTTCCTTTTTCTCCATGTTTCCATGCTAATACTTGCCATTTCTTGTGTTTTTTATTTTAGCCGTTCTGACAGGTGTACAATAATACCTCATTATGGTTTTGATTTGCATTTCCCTGATGATTAGTAACATTGAACATCTTTTTATGTGTCTGTTGGCCATCTGTATGTCTCCTTGGAAAAATGTCTATTCAAGTCCTCTGACCATCTTTAATTAGATTATTTGTTTTTTATGTGTTGAGTTTTATACGTTCTTTATATGTTTTGGATATTACCCCTTACGAGATTTATCATTTGCAGATATTTTTTTCTCATTTACTGGATTGCCTTCATTGTTTTGTTTCCTTTGCTGTGCAAAAGCTTTGATGTTTTGAACTGCATATGATTATTAAGTCTTTCTAGATCAGTAAATTTATTCTTGATAGAAACAAGTCTTTTTACACATTCATATTTCAGTTTTGTAACATTAAATTACCTGATTGTAAAATGAGTATAATAAGAATAAACAAATTTGAGAACAGTTACAACTGAATCTTAGTAAACTTACAAGTCATATGGAAGGAATGAGAATATATGGGCCATGAGCATTTCAATTGCTGTAAACATTGGTCAGCTTGTCACTGGGGATGGAGAGCACTGGTTAATCTGTAAAAAGATGTTGACTGGGGAGCCTGGGTGGCTCAGTTGTTAAGCATCTGCCTTTGGCTCGGGTCATGATCACAGTCCTGGGATCGAGCCCCACATTGGGCTCTCTGCTCAGCAGGAAGCCTGCTTCTCCCTCTCCCACTCCTCCTGCTTATGTTCCCTCTCTTGCTGTCTCTCTCTCTGTCAAATAAATAAATAAAATCTTAAAAAAAAAAAAGATGTTGATTAAGAGAGCTCAGTAGTTAGGACACCTAGGTGGCTCAGTCAGTTGAGCGTCTGCCTTTGGCTCAGGTCATGATCTTCGGGCCCTGAGATGGAGTCCTGCACTGGGCTCTTTGCTCAGTCAGGAGCCTGGTTCTCCCTCTTCCTGCTGCTCCCCCTGCTTGTGCACTCTCTCTCTTCTCTCTCTCTGACAAATAAATAAATAAAATAAAATAAAAACAGAGCTAGTAGTAAAACTTGTGGAATGAAGAGTTAAACTGAAGAAGGATCGGTGATGATTTGCTAACAATGCATGGTCCTTGTCTCTTATTGTAATTAATAATTTGCATGAAAATGTAAAAGGCATTTTATCATATTTGAAGATGATACAAAACTACATGAAAAAGTGAAGTTCTGTAATGGTTAGCACATCTTAGATACTCAATACATATTTATTGAGTTGAATTGATGACCTAATGTGAGCTCAGCTATAAAACTAGATCAAAATTAATACCATTAAATTTGACAGTGGTAGATATTATTTAATTATATTGACTTTCCAAAAACCCAATATGCAAGTACATGATAAAATTGATTTCAAATTATTTGATGTCAAAAATATATGAGATGTTAGCTTGACCTTAAATTTAACAATATAATTAGGCAAACTTTAAAACTCCATGTTATCTTGGGCTCCTCTGGAAGGAGTATGGAATACAGGTGGAAGACAGTCAGCATCTCCTGGCACTCAGGCCTAGTTTAAACATACCTGGATCTCTGAATTCATTTCTGGGTTATATAATTTAAGTAAAAGTCAGAAGAAAATTGGGGTGCCTGGCTGGCTCAGTCTGTAGAGTGTATGACTCTTGATCTCGGGGTTGTGGGTTTGAGCCCCACATTGGGTGTAGAGATTACTTAAAAATAAAATCCTTAAAAAAAAAAAGAAAAAGGGGCACGTGGGTGGCTCAGTTGGTTAAGCATCTGACTCTTGATTTCGGCTCAGGTCATGATCTCAAGGTCATGAGATAGAGTCCTGCGTCAGGCTGTGTCCTCAGTTGGGAGTCCACTTTTCTCTCTCTCTCTCCCTTCACCCCTCCCCCTGCTTGCTCTCTCTCTCTCTCTCTCTCTCTCTCTCAAATAAATAAATAAATCTTTTAAAAAGTAAAAATAGGGACACCTGGGTGGCTCAGTTGGTTAAGCATCTGCCTTTGGCTCAGGTCATGATCCCAGGGCCCTGGGATTGAGTCCCAGATCGGGCTCCCTGCTCAGTGGAGAACCTTCTTCTGCCTCTGCCTGTTGTTCCACTGGCTCGTGGTCTCTCTCTCTCTCTCTCTGACAAATAAATAAAATCTTAAATAAATAAATAAATAATAAATAAAAAGGAAAAAAGAAAATGTAAGAGTATAGAAAGAAATATAGCTAGGAATCTTAATACCATCTGAAAAAGAATCAGAAGTGTTAAGAATGTTTATTAGAAAGAGTAGAAGATGCAAGAATATCTGTCCTTCGGTGGCTATTATGGACGTATCAGTGTTACACCAAGAGAAAGAAGAACTTTTCAATAGGAACAATAACTGTTCCACTGTAGATCATATTCCCCACATGTGTCATAGGCACATTAAGCTAAGCTTGTACAAAATCAAACTCAATTACATTCCTAGTGCCATTGTCCAAGTTTAGGCATTTATTAATTTTCTTTCTCATGATGATATCCCATTGGTCTCCCTGCTTGTAGATTCCCTCCTCTTCCTTCCACTGTTCAGAGTATTTTTAGGTTTACCCTTCTGAATCATAAATAGCACCATATTGATCCCCAACTTTAGAGAGCTCACCACTGCCATCAAGGTAAAGTCCACACCTCTTGGCATGGTATTCATTGCTCCTCTTGACCCATCCCAAGTCAGCTTTATGACCTCATCCCTGGCTGTTCTGCTCTGGCCAAGCCAAACCCTCAAGGTTTCCAGGGCACAACACATACTTTTGACCTTCCATGATTTTGATCATACTCTTCTAGCTTCTCAGAAAGTCCTTTCCCTTCTACACCATTTAAAATATGTATACACCCTTCCAGATCCAGCTTAGATGTTTGTCTATCAAATATACCTAGAGATTTATTGAAAAATGTTATCTATATGAAAAGAGCCCACATGGTTTATTTGATTTTACTGGCTTTATTATCAGGTATTTATTGAGTACTATACTATTAAGGAATCAAAGAGTCATCTCAAGCACCTAACATGATCCTTGGTACATAGTAAATTCCCAATGAGCATTTGTTAGATGTAACCAGAAGATATAAATAATTATATGAGACAATTCATGTTAAGTATCAGTGAGGCAACAGGAGAGATATTTAGCTTCATGCGAGAAGGTAATAGTGTTGGTTATGTTGCATTTGAGGTACTGGCTGGATACCCAAGAAGATATACACTCTTCTTTTTAAGAATAATGGCAACTTAATGCATGTATATGAAGACAAGGAAAGTAGAAAAAGAGAAGAAATAAATATTAAGAGAGATCAGATAAATGATAGATACAGGTATTCAAGTGAAGAGTTAAAAATGACAGGGAGAGATGAAAGTTCTTCAGAAATGTGGGTGAAGAATGAGACAGAATATTGAAAACACATCAGGAGGTATTTTAGTTGGATGGGACTTCACAAGGCACATTAAATAAGTTTATTATTATCAGCTTGTTAATAAAAGACCCAAAAACCTTTTTGTGTTCTCCACAAAATGACAAAGTTTAATGCTACAGCATTTTGGAAAGACCAGTTACCCTGTCTCTTATTGCTTTAGAGTTGGAGAAAATTAAAAAGCCATTTATGACCACCATCTAGGTCCTTTGTGTTGCATATGTAATGAAACAGTTTCAATTCAGATGCTCAACAAAATTTTAATTTCACACAGCAGTGGGATTGCATCTTTCAGCACCATTCAAATGTCATTTTCTTAGGCAATAACCAGAGTCTTTTACTTGGAAAATCAGAGTTCCTGGAAAAGAGATTCTACTGTTCTCTGGCTCAGTTTTATTCAATGATTGCATGATTTTTAGAAAGGCAATAAGGCTGTTACCTCTCTCTAAATCTTAAAAAGTCTTGGTAAGATTTATCTCCACAGTTGCCTGATTTGCCACTTCAGCCAAGCTGCCTACGTACAGAGTGGCACCACAGGTTTCTACCACATGACAGGACTTCGTCCCCATTGTCAGTGCTGTGACATGCTGCTGAGCCTTCTCATCCTACTCACCCACTGTTCACTGTCACTCAAATGCTTATCGATATCCAGGGCTCATTAATAAGGTGGTGTGGATAGGACAGAGAAGTCCCTCTTTTTTTTATTTTTTATTGTTATGTTAATCACCATACAGTACATCATTAGTTTTTGATGTAGTGTTCCATGATTCATTGTTTGTGTATAACACCCAGTGCTCCATGCAATACATGCCCTCTTTAATACCCATCCTCTTTTAAATTATCTTCATAAAAAAAATGATCTTCAAAAGCCACTCACATGCAAGTTGGACAGATACGGTGAAAATAATGGGTGCTATTTTATTCAAAACAAAACAAAACTGTCAGTGAAATTCAGCATTTCCTAACAAAATGTGTGGGATCCTCTCTCTGAACTAATCACAGAGCTTTGCTTTCACCTTTCTGTAAGGCAACATGATTTGTCTCAAAGAAACAAGTACTTTAGAGCCAGCAAATATGGGTTCTACTCTTGCTACCTACTAGCTGTGAGACCTTGGTCTTTAATTTCCTTCAAAAGTGGGCATAATGACTAGCTCTCAGAGTTGTTACAAAGTTTGAAAGAGACAGGGCGTGGAGCCTTACAGATAGATGGAACTCAGCCCATGGTCTTCATCATTCAGAAAGGCATTTATGAAGCATATTCTGTGGATCAGCGCTGAGCTGAGAATGTGCACATGGATAAGCCTCACTCCTTGCTCTGAAAACATGCATGACTTAGCAGGGGAAAAAAAAGGCGTGTAAATAAATGGTGGTGATTCTCAGTTCTGGTGCTATTTGGGATGTGTGGAAAAGATGGGATGGTGCACCAAACAGCGTGTCAACTGCCCTGGGGTGATGAGGGAGGCATATCATATACTGCTTCACAGAATAGACTCTAACAGTGTCTAGAAAAATGATAGAAGGAGAATGATGGCCATTTGTTGATAAGATTGGGGATTTTTTTTAAGACAAAGATATTCTGAGCACTTAGCTCTCCAATATTAAAAGCTTGAAGTTTTAGCTGTGCCTTCCTCCCATGCTGCTTCCTGCAGTTTTTTCAGAATTCCATCTGGCTTGTCTCTGCCTGAGGAGCTGAAAGGGCCAGGCACGGGTTCCTTGTAATTTGTCAGTCATGATAGAACTAGCAACACACTGTCTACACAGTCAGTAATACAGAATGCACAGAACCGGCTTGGTTCCGGGGGAAAGATGTTAGGTGTTTTTAAAAAATACCAGTTATTGGGACGCCTGGGTGGCTCAGTCGTTAAGTGTCTGCCTTCGGCTCAGGTCACGATCCCCTCCTGGGATCAAGTCCCACATCGGGCTCCTTGCTCAGTGAGGAGCCTGCTTCTCCCTCTCCCTCTGCTGCTCCCCGTGCTTGTGCTCTCTCTCTCTGACAAATAAATAAATAAAAATCTTTAAAAAAAAATACCAGTTTATTATCACCATCTGGTAGCTCCTAATACCTACTACAAGTGTTCCCCATTCAAGTCCTGCTTACATATTGCTATCAGGGAAAAACAAAAATTCCCTTGTGTCTATAGGTCTTGACTTATCAAATAATTCACTGTATTTGTCTTAGTAAAGTAAAAGGGTAATTACATGTTATGAAAGGCTCTGGTTGTTCAAAATTTACACATTCGGAGAAACTGGCTGACTTTGCTTGTGTAATATATGAGGAGTCAAATTCTGTGAGCACTTCAAGGTATCTTCCACATTTAATTTAAGTGTCAGTAAAACTTTAAGAGGGATGTTACTGGAATAATTTAGGGTAGAATAATAGTAATTAGTTTAAGGTAGTGATAAGTAAAGAGAGATTGCTGAATTTTTCTTTTTTTTAATTATATGGGCTAGGCTAATGGTGAGGAAGCTATCAGGAATTCCAGTTACTCATTCATCTTGGTTAGCAGGCATCATTGATCTTTACCCAAAAGGACTGTTGGTACTTTCTAAACCAGTGTAATATATATGGCAAAGGAAAGGATTAAACAGTTTAAACAAAAGAAACACAATTAACAAGTAAGCATATAGAAAAAAATGGTCATTTTAGTAAAAAGAAGAAATACTCATAAATCTGAAGTATCGTTTTGTACCTATTATCAATTTTTTAAATTATAATGTTAGTGACTATAAGATTGTGGTGAAACTGGCATATATATATTTTATATTATTTAAAAAGATATTAATGGAATATATATTATAATATATTGGAGGCAATAAAATGATACATAACTTTTGAAAAGTAATTAATAACATAAATCAAGAACCTAGTGAATGTTTCCATTTGGGGAATATAGTAAAAGGAAATTGTCAAATAAGAAAAAGTAATTTATAACAATATATTCATGCAACATTGTTTATAATATTAAAACAGTAGAAATAACCCAAATATCTAAGCACAAAAGAATAAATATATCTTCAGAGGAAAAAACATTATATAACATGAAAATAATAATTATGGAGACCCTATAAGAAATGTTTAAATTATAATATAATAAGCAAATGCAGGATATAAAGCTATATATGGTCTGTGTATATATAAAACTATATGAAGCAGATGTGGACATATAGAGAGTCAATAACATAGCATAGAAGTACACACACTTGGCAACAAGATAGGCTTTAGTTTGAATTCTGGCTCCATATTTGCAAGCTATTGATTTCTGATAAGTTGTTTAAGTTTTGTGTGCTTTGTTTTTTTATATATAAAATGTGGCTACTCATACATACCTACAGGACAGCTGCAATAATTAAATTAGATAATTCTGTAACATCTGAGACAAGGTAATGGAATTATATGTGATTTTTTTAACTTTCTCTTATTTTGATTTTCATTAATTTATAATGTTTTTACAATAGAAAATATATTTTAATTTGATACTGATCACCAAATTTATATTATACTCCCAAATACACACCTTGTGGCACTGACTATATAACTAAAAGAAATGATCTAAGTAATTATTCTTATTTAGTGCTATGTTAAAATACACATTCTGCTAAATCATATTATTTATTTAACAAATACTTATGTAGCTTTTACCATGTAATAGACACCGTTTTAAACATTGTATTCACTGAATCCTTATAAAAATCCCAGGAGGAAAGTACTATTGCTATCCTGATCTCACAGGTGAGAAACTGACACACAGAGAGATGTAGTTCACTTGAGCAAGGTCACATTGGTCCATTTGGTGGAGCTGGGATTTTAACTCAAGCATCTGGCTACATGGCCCAGCTCCTGAATGCTAGGCTGTTTTTCAACTGTCAGTCAAAACATGTTCAGGGAACATATATCATGCTCGACACTATGAAGGATGCCAGGAAACATAGGGCACAATCCTTAATTTCAACAACATTCTCTAGTTTTTAGCTACAATGCCCAAATTCTCCCTCAACCTCAGATAAATGTCATCCATGTCACAACTAAATGCTATTCACAGAGGGATACCACTTATCATCCATAATGACTGAATTTCTGGATGAAAATCTGGAGCCTACATCTTGGCTCTCTGTGACAATGTCAGTGTTTTCAGAAGTATGTGCTGAGAAGTTGTGGAATTGTGTGAAGGTGTCTAATGTTCTGCAAACATCTGACTCGGGTTTCTCTTTATTCATATATTTGTGTATATACACCTTCATAACGTGTGTGTGTGTGTTTATAACTAATATTACAATTAAGATATTACATCAATACAACAAACTAAAATTACACACTGAAACACATTTTATCATACATTTTAACACATAGGAAATCTACAAAGCATTACTTTTTGCTGCTGGATTGTTACTGTACATATCTCAGAGGAACCTCTATCTCTAATTGAAGAGTATTCTGAGAATGCAAAACACATTCTTACAGATCTGAGAAATTGTCACCATTTGGGAGATGATATAACATGATGGTTAAGAATAATGTCTCTAGAATCAGACAGTTTAGATGCTATCTCAAGCACAAGTATTTACCACATGACTTGGGACACGTTTCTAAACCTCTCCATACCTTAGTTCCTTCACCTGTTAATGGGACAGGGTGTACCTCATAGGATTGAGAGAAGTAAACAAATAAATGTAGAAAAGGAATTCAGGCAATATGAGTGCAAAATGAATGATAAACATTATAATTTTTATTGCAACTGCTTATCTATAAAATCAGTCTTATTACCATGCAACAAACAAAATATGGATTTACATTAAATTCTAAGGTTGGCATGCAACCAGAGGTCTCATTTTTCAAGTTTTTGTGTTCATCCAACAGCTGAATTGTTATTAATTTTACAAGTGAGTGTTGCAAATGTGAACTAATATGAAAGCTTATACTAATTAAATACTTCTCCAATTTTCAAATCCACTGTTTAAAAATGTGTTATAAAAATGTTCTTCACTTAAAAAGTAATACACTGCATCATAATGAAATTATGAAAATTACCTCTTCCAAATATTTTTCTTTTCATGTCTTTCTGTCATTTCAAGGTTACTTTTGAATAATACATGCTGAAATCAAATTATAAGGAAATATTACCCCCTTATCCGGTAGAGTACCAGATTTTGGTGGATGATTCTACATCTCACCAAAGAACATTTTAGCTCCATTGGATTTCTTTCAAGATTTGTTCTTTTCTTGACAATAGGACTGATGACAATGTGCAAAGACATTTTAAATAAATGACCTGTGTTTGTTTTTTCTTTCTCTTGTTGCAGTCATTCTCAACACAGCACCGCAACCCGCCAGCCTTCAGTGACCCTCCAACGGGCCATCTCCCTGGAAGGGTAAGATGAGAATAATATGGAGCCTTCTCTTACACTAAACTGGAGCCTCATCACTAGGGCATGCAGAAATTTCCTTCCTTCCTTCCTTCCTTCCCTTTTTTCCTCTCTTCCTTCCTTCTCTTAACAAATAATCTGTAAAGTTTATGTTATGTGCCAAGTACTGTGCTAGGTACTTCATTTAACAAGTCAAATGAGATCTATTCTTTACCTTCAGAGGGCTCATTGTCTATTGGGAGTGGCAGAAATACAGACACATATTTGCATCCGGTGTAAGCATCACAAAGGAGATGCATGTAAGGGATTAATGGAAGATCCTGGAAGGACACCTGGCTGAGAATGGGCATCAAAGAAGGAGGGGGGAGCAGGTCAGGATGGTTTCAGAGAAGACATAACTGTCAAGCTGAGAACTGAAGCACCTATGGATAATTGCCTGGCAGACACTGGAAGGAAGGGTACTCTGAGCAGAAGAAAGGGCATGTGCAAAAACATGAACACATGAGCAAGCATGAGGTGGCATAAGGCCATTAGGTGACTCAGAGATTGGCCTAGGGTATGTGAAGCAGTGGGGCAGGAGATAAGAATGGAGATGTTGGGGGTGCCTGGGTGGCTCAATAGGTCATGGGTCCAACTCTTAATTTTGGTTCAGGTCATGGTCTCTGGATTGTGAGATCCAGCCCAGTGTCAGGCTGTGCACTCAGTGGGGAGTCTTTTGGAGATTCTCTCTCTCCCTCTCCCTCTGCCCCTCCCCCTGCTCGTACTCTCTCTTGCTTGTTCTCTCTGTCTAAAATAAATAAATCTTAAAAAAAAAAAAAAGAATGGAGATATTGGCTGGGCAGGCTTACATGTAGAGGACTTAGTATTTTGTATTTCTGAATTCCCCAATCAGATAAAAGCTGGAGTGGTTGGGGGGGAAGGGGTTAATATTTCCCTCCACTTGTTTTATAATTATAGCTGGTTGAATTGAGAACATTTAATTGATTAATGTATAAAAATTAAATCATTTTACTTCTCCAATATCTGTTACCAATTTTGTTTCAACCTTATTTCTCAATGACACGTAGGCTTCCTTAATGGCATTTCAATTTAAATCTCTAACTTTATTATTTATTAGTCCTTTCTATTTTAAAATTTTATATTTTATTCAGACCTCTGTCCCTCCTTCTAACATAATTAGGACTTGGGTTCCACCAGAGTGTTCTGGAGTTGACAGGGGTATGGTCCGCTCTATCTCTGATATCACCCCTCTAGATGGTCCTTTCTCTTAGATTTCTCCTCTGGTAGTATTGGGGCAAAAAAAAAAAAAAAAGGAAACAGGAATTGGCACTTCCTCACCATTCTACTGTGGCTGTCCCCTTTCTCTTGGTTAACTCTGGTGATGTAGCCTGAATGGGTGGATAACCAAACATGCACCAATGTTGGGAGACTCCCACAGCTCCTCCAGCCAAGTGATACCCTGGGAGACCAGCTGTTTCTTCAACAGAACACCTGGCAACAGCACACTGTACCTTCCCACATACTCACCACTCCCTGAACCATAGCAGTCCCTCCCATGACCGGAGTCCCCAATTCTCATCTGTCCTCAGCAGCTTCAAACCTGAGGCTTGCAGGCCAAACAGCAGCCATCTTTCCTCCCCCTCAGGTAGAGCTTACCAGGGACAGTCCTTACCTCTTTTCTCCCTGGCTGACCTTCTTGTCTTCTCTCCCCATGGTTCTTTTCCATCCTGGGTGGCAACAGGGCAAAGCAACAAACTCCATGGCTTAATGGAGGTCCACCTTGGAGAGAGATGTTAGTCTTTACTTCATGGAAGAGCATAAATATTATAAATAGTTTTCATGGAGTGCCCTTTCTTGCCTTCAGCTAAGGAAACCCCTTGCATGTCCCCAGACCCATAAGAAAGTGAGCAAAAGGAATGTGGCCTCTCCGTGGGCACTGCACTCTCCGCCCTCAAAAGGACAGTTCCTTCCCCTGGTAGCCCTCCTCTTCTGTTTGTGATGGTAAAGAACATCAAACCACTTTGGTTCCTCTAGTAAACAAACAAAAACAGAGAGATAGGAATGGTAGGCTAGATATGAATAATAGCTAAATAGCTCTGGAGAATTAAGCAGCTTTTTTCTCAATAGGACAGTGTCTTCTTTGTAACATTTGTTCTAGTCCATAAAAAAACAAAAAAGGCATAAGAAGTTCTCAATCAGTAAGTCACAGAATTTGGTTCTGTAGTAATATTTAAGTTGGTCTAGATTCTGGATCATAGCCAGACTCCCTGAGTTTAAGTCTGGACTCAGGAACTTACTAGCTGTGTGACAGCAAGTTGCTTGTGTTTTTGTATAAAACATACAATTATGTATGTTTTTATACAAACGTACGTTTGTTTTATATGCCTTAATTTCCTCATCTGTAAAATGTACATACTTAGTATTTCCTTACAGAGTTTTTCTTGAGAATGAAAGTTATATATATTATTTTTTATAATAGTACTGGCATTATATGTGTTTGCTATAGTATAGTATAATGTTCATTGCTGTTGTTCTTATACATAACATATACTTAATTTATCAGGCAGGAGAGTTCTGCATTTATATTAAATAAGGATTCGTTAAAACAGTCAGGGATCGGTGTCGTCACTGTACTTTGGAGAGGCATATTCCTATATACACAGGTAATAATCATTTGTGGAAGCAATTCAAATCATTGAGTTTGCTTCATTGCTGAGTGAATATATCTATATATATATATCTATATACACACACACACACACATATATATATATGTATTCTAATTACCAAGATTATACTTAAATGCTCATTAAACACATTAAAGAATAGTGTAAGCCTTTTCTACATAGCGGCTTATCCTCAGCTCCAAAGGGAAGAATATAGGTATATGTCTCTCAGAAAGTTTAAGACAAAGACACTATGTAAACACAAGAGGAAATAGTCTCCCCAGCCTGTGAACATTCTCCAGTTGCACTTAAGAATGTTCATCAGTCATCACCTGCAGTGCAGGTGTGTGTGGCCTTGTGATTGAACCCTCCATACCACCCCTGCTGATTTCCTCTTTCTGGAAAATGCCATAGTTTATAAAAACTATTCCACAAAACTTGCTGGTCACATTCTCCAAAGGACCGTGATCAGTTTTAAATTCTGCCTGTTATATCAGACATGTGGAACAGGCAAAGGAAAGGACGTCCAGAGTTAACAAAGAGCTGGGACAGCATTCTATCAAGAAAACATTGACAGGGTTAGGATTCTATGATTTGAAGAAAGGAGCTCGTCATTAAAGAGATTACATTCAAAATGTGCAACTTGTTGGAATAAAAATAGTTCAAATTCATGGATATTCCTTCAAGGGAAGAGAAAAGAAACTAATATTTATTAAGTGCTTATCAGCTACCTGGTGTGTTCTCATTCCCTCTCTCTCCTCATCCATCTATCTTCTATAATTTCATTTCAAAATAGTCATGTAAAATAGGCATCCTTTTTTCTGAATCTTGATTCTCAGAGGAGGTAAGTAATTTTCCCAAGGACACCTACCTAGAAAGCACAGTTTTGATTTGAAACCAAATTAAATTCTTCTGTACAACAATGCAGCGTGAAAAGTCTTTATTGAGCTGGAGAGCACTGGTCACACCATTCATAAACCACATTCAGGATAAGTTAGACACAGTGAAGAACTTCCTGGGACTTCCATTTCAAAATGATAAAGAACTAGAACTGACTCGAAGCCTAGAAATCATTAAACAGAGCTAATAACCCACCATTTGGAGTAGATCTGGAGATCCATGTACATGCTAGGTAGCTGAGGTATTTGTGATAGAGGTGAGGGTATGGGGACTGAGCTGCCCATTGGTCTCTACTTAACCTTCCTTGTTCCTTATGAAGACTTCCCTTGGCAGAGCACAGAATGACTGTCAGTCCACATATTGGTCATTAACACAGAGAAGATTTCCTCCAGCTAGTCTAAATAAAAGCATTTTCTTCTAAAGCTATTTCCAAATCTTTTCTTTCCTCTTACTCACAAAAGCTTATTAGCAGTTTGCCAATACATTTTTTTTAGCCTTTTACACTGTTTTCCACTTGAGTGCAATGACATCTGTGATAACCACAATCACTAATTCTAATTCTCTGCTGAGATGAGACCAAAAATGCAAAGGCCTTCCCCTGACCTTATAATACAAAGTTGACTCCTTTTCTAAAATCAGAAATGATTGGGCACCTGGTTGGCTCAGTCAGTTAAGCATCTGCCTTCGGCTCAGGTCATGATTCCAAGGTCCTAGGATCGAGTCCTGCATTGGGCTCCCTGCTCAGTGGGGAGTCTGCTTCTCCCTCTTCCCCTCTACCCTTCTCGTGATCTCTCTCTCTCTCTCAAATAAATAAATAAAATCTTAAAAAAAATGGTATTCTCAGTGATGCTCCATTGTTTTAACTGATACAAAACATTTTGCCTCTATTTAACAAGCGAATCATGCGCCATGAAAAATATTGTGTTCCTTGCAGTCATGGAAGAAAACTGACTCTGGAATCAAAGAATTGGTTTTGAATCCTGGCCTCTCTGCCATCTGTTGTTGTCTGTCTTAAACAGGACCCCTCCCCTCTCTCTAAGCATGAATTTTCTCCTTAGCCAAGAGCAAGACTAGCACAGGACTCACTAGCTTCCTGCAGAAGTAGCAGGTACATATTAGACCCTCAATAAGTACTAGCTGAATATATACTTAGTCCAAGTGTCCTGAGAAAACAAAACTTTTATAGCCTAGATTAGTTTGAAGACCCACATTGAACACTTGCTATTGTGTGTGTGTGTGTGTGTGTGTGTGTGTGTGTGTGTGTGTGTGTGTGTATAAAACATTTCTGGATATAAAATAAAATCTTGGAGGTAGAAATAATTTTGCATTGCAGGAATATTTAGAAGGGGATACCTCAGTAATTCTCTGTAAGGTTCAGAACACTAAAATTCATGCTATATGTGCCCAGCTGGCCCACAAATAGAGAGATAATGTGGCATACAATCATTGTCACTGAGCACATAGTGGGAAAGTAATTTTTCACTTTGCATAGGCCAATGGGTCTTTAGCAGATTCCCATTAAGGTGTTATACCGCTGAGTGGAGGCAATAAGCTGAAATTGGAAATTTCATTGTTTCAAAACTTATCTTCCTAATGCTTTCATGAAAAGCAACTGCTTAGGATATTTTTTAAATGAATGTAGTTTAAAAGTCCTTATGTTTATGTATTTTTCACCTAAGTTGCTATTTATCTGACATAAAATAAGTGGGACTATTTCAGATTTCCAGTTATTTTGATCATGAAGACAACAAAACTGTCCAATTGAGCCTCCACCTAGAGTTACTGCTGTTTTTTAAATCAATATGTGAGTCATCTTTAACTATGCCAGGCATAAGGAGGCAGAATAACATCCCCATTCACAGTGTGATCTCCTTGCTTCAGGTTCAGGTTGACAGATACAGCTCTCCACCCCTTCTTCTCTTCTTCCTCCTGGGACCCCATTAAAAGGACATTGAAAGAATAAAAAAAGGACAGTCCCGTAATGGTAAAGGAAGTGGGAGAGGCATCAAAACCCAAAAGATTCCATCACACTTCTGGATGACAGAAAGCAGATGGACCAAACAGAACAAAGCAACCCCAGCCTTCGATCACCCGCAGAGGCAGGGCTGGTGTGTTCTACGTAAATGCCGTCTCCTAGGTTCCAGGGACGCCACCCACAAAAAGGCCCACCACAGTGCAGCAGTGTTGCAGGCAGGGGCCTTGGGCTCAGGAGGTAGCAGAACTGCCTGGCAGAGCCCAGGAAATTCAGAGACTTCAGAATAGTGACAACAGATGGGACTGAGCGCAGAGTCTGAGAATAGGACTGAGGATGCCCCCACTCAGCATACACACGCCTGACACAGCAGCTGCCAGGCAGGGACTTACCACCAGTCAGAAAATGAAGGCTCTTCTCTAAAGAAATAGAATTTCTTCTGAGGAACCTAGATAAGCTAGTTTGCACGTTGCCCACACGGCAGAGCCAGATACACGGACAGTTTTCAGGTTTGCTTACCTAACCGGAAGCCTGTCAGTGGAAAAGCCTTGCCCTGATCTGCAGCATCCCCTGCAGCCTTTCTACTAATTCATTCTTGAATATGCACAGCCAGCCACAAGTTACCAAATAGTTTAACAAAACCCACAAAATAATGAAAACAAGATTTAAAAAACACACATGCACAGAGAAAAACTATACTCATGGAAACAGAAGTAATTCTGGGAACAAAATAGAATTTAAAGAAAAGCTCTCTTATAAGCATATTTTTAACAACATGGAGGTAACCATGAGAATTAAAACCAAAATGGTTAAAAGCAATTGTCTCTGGGAAACCAGGTAGGCTTCTGGTGTGTGTGTGTTTGGGGCGGGGTGGGGGGGGGGTGACACAAATTGAACTTTGAGGAATGTATTTGGAGCAAGGCAGAGGTTAAAAAAAGGGAAATCATGTGCCAAAACCTAAAGTACTTGGCTAACACTGAGAAGAGGAAGTCTCTTCAGCGCCAAGGTAGCGTCCTTTCATCCACTAGGGGGCGTACACTTGTTTTTTTTTTTTTTTAAGATTTTATTTATTTATTTGAGAGAATGAGAGATAGAGAGCACGAGAGAGAAGAGAGTCAGAGGGAGAAGCAGACTCCCTGCTGAGCAGGGAGCCCGACGTGGGACTCGATCCCGGGACTCCAGGATCATGACCTGGGCCGAAGGCAGTCGCTTAACCGACTGAGCCACCCAGGTGCCCCATACACTTGGTTTTTATCTTCCCTTACAAGATCGTTTGAGCAACATCCTGGAAGCAGATTTCTACTAACTGGCATTTTCACCTCAGTGAAATAGCTGCCCTGGAGACTGTTGAGCATCCTCCACAAGTAGCACTTAACAAGAAACTAGAGAGCTATCTTCAGTGATATTACAGAAGGAATTCTTTAGAGTGGATGGTTTGTCTAATTGGCCCTAACTAAATATCTCTCCCAAATAGAGAAGTCTCTGAGTATCCAAAGAACTTGGATAGTTGTATCTGTAAACAGATAGATCTAGGGGAAAACCCATCCTCTCAGGCTAACTGTTCTGTGTTGATATCATTGTCGTTCTTTCTTAGTGGGACAGGGCCTGTCTTGATGGCAATAGCCGTGAACCTTTGTTTGACACCAGAGACCCCCTCTCCACACCCTAAGACCTCTGGACTCTTGAGACCATGGCACCACTGGGGCCAGGGGACCTCTGGTGTTCCCATGAAGGGTCTGAACAGGTGTGCTGTCCAAGGAAACAGAACTCTGGGAACAGACCTTGGCTGGAATCATTGGCTCTCTTGTTCTTTACCCAACTCCTTTTGCCTTGATGGGAAAAGCTTTTTTATAGCTAATGTGCTTCAGATTTTTCAGGATGATGCTGACTTAAAATAGTCTTCTTAGTCTAAATGCCCAGATATTCAGTTCCAAAACACATGGTCACTGTAGAAAGTGAAGCATTATTGACCTGAGAAACAGGAAATCTGGGTTCTAGGTTCAAGTCTGCCACCTCTTACTGGGTGATTTTGAGCAGACCTCAGTTACCTCATACACAAAGCGATAAGGTTGAGTTAAATCATTGGTGTCTTAGATTCCCTCCAACTCTAACATTGTATAGTTTAATGAGTTTTGAAGAAGAAAAGTTTGGCTTCTAAACTTCTAGGAATATTTCCAAATGTGAAACCTAAAGGACCATTGTGCTCTAGACAGCTAGCCCTCAGGGGCAATGGCTTGAGTCATCTCTACCCACACACTCACAGACCCAGCCACCCTTCAGGATTCATAATCAGTATGAATGTTCAACTTCCTTCCTTACCCTGAAGTCTGTCCAACACATTTCCTTACCCTGATCCTCAAAAGCAGTGCTAAGCAGTATTTCTGAGAGTAACAGAGGGGGTGCTGGTATGCTGAACTACTTTCAGACTTGAAAGAGAAGCTTTATTCAGGTTGTTACTTGCTGGAGTCACTGGTCAAAAATATGAACCTTTGTTAACCACAGAAATGTAAGTGACCTCACCAAAACAGGGGGCCAATTTGGGTTAAGTGGAGAGGATTTTTGTGTATCTTTAGAATGTATTAAGAAATATATATAGTTATGGCCCTCTTCTTTAATTTGCTCTCCTGCTAGCTAAAGAGTTTATTTAGGAAGAATACAGGAAAATTAAAAAGACAACCCACTAGGTGATTTTTAGAAATGCTTAGGAAAAAATCAAATTTCCTCCTGTCTCTCCCAAAAATATTTTTGCTTGTGATTTATAGTGCAATAAAGACAACTCGTCTCTTGGGTGAGAAAGCTCTGGATGAGAGTCCCAGCCTTTCTTTTGTTGCTAGGTCTCCTTCTGAGGGACCCTAGCTGCTTGGAAGGAAGAAGGGAGTTTACAGACCCCTCCTTTCATCTCCAGAGGGAAAAGGGACCTTCAGAGCTTAAACCTCAGAGGACACGTTAGGAATCAATCAGAACAGCAGATAATTCCAGAACGTATGTTTCCTGTAGTTCACACCATGTGTTTGCTTTTCATTTCTCCTCATGTCCCTGCAATTTCCACCTGTACTCCTAGTGGAGCGGTCAAGCTTATTTTCCTTAGCCCCATTTCCATTGGCCTACTGCTTCTTTTTTCCATTTCCTTACTCGATAAGACATCCTTCCCTAGGCCTTGTAATCTTTCTTCCTTAGATGTGTAGAGCTGAAAGTATAAAAGGTGTCATCACAGCAAACTTTTAAGGATTGCCAAAAATTTATCGGTGTTGAAAACATGCTGAGGTTGCCAAGAACCAGGGCATAGGTAAGGGTGGCCATTCATGGGGTCCTAATTATCTCCCAGGGCCTGGGTTTCCAACGCCCTCTGCTGTTGAAAGAACAACTGTGGGAGAAACAAGCACGGAACAAAACCAAAAATGTCCACTTTCTTGTATACGACAGAAGTTTTCAAATTTGGAATTTCAAGTAAAACATCCACATAGATTTGGGAAGTTGACAAGGAGGATCTAGATGTATATTTTTTTTAGCTAAAGACTTTTATAAACATTAATCACCATTATCATTATTATTCCATCAGAGAAAGGCTTCCTTAGAACAATGAAATGGGAAAGACACAACATAGGGACGCCTGGGTGGCACAGTCAGTTAAGCGCCTGACTCTTGATTTTGGCTCAGGCCATGATCTCAGGGTCCTGAGACCGTACTGTGCATCAGGCTCTGCGCTCACCATGGAGTCTGCTTGGGATTCTATCTCCCTTTCCCTCTGCCCCCCACCCTACCACTGCACAGGCTTGTGCGTGCTCTCTCTCTCTCTAACATAAATAAAGGAAAGACATAAAATAAAGAATATATAGCACTCTATCATAAAAGCAGGTGGCTTAGATACATGGATAGCAAAGTCCAAACAGGATATTTTCTATATTCAAATGCTAGAAATATAACATTAAATATTTCTTATTTTTTTAAGATTTTATTTATTTATTTGACAGAGAGAGACACAGCGAGAGAGGGAACAGAAGCAGGGAGAGAGGGAGAAGCAGGCTTCCTGCCGAGCAGGGAGCCCAATGTGGGGCTCGATCCCAGGACCCTGGGATCATGACCTGAGCTGAAGGCAGATGCTTAATGACTGAGCCACCCAGGCGCCCCTAAGTATTTCCTATTTAATAGCAGCTGATATAAGTGCTTTCTGTGGATCTCATCTGGTTCTGACAACAATTATTATTATTGTTTATGGGCACATTATCCCGCTTTATGGGTGGGGACAGTGAGGCTTAAAGAAGTTAAAGGTGCTGCCCGAGGTCACACAGATACTAAGTGGCAGACTTGGGATACTAAAGCCACATTTTTAAATCACCACCTTTTCCTGCCCTCTCAGAATTACATGTGTTTTGTTATTACAAATTGGCCAGTTTGGAGGCCCAAGTAAGATGTTGAAATGCAGTGTGGAGCTCAGTATGATTCCTGGGGTTTTGGAGGTTTTTGTCATTATAGTTATTGTCAAAAATCCAGTTTTCATATAAGAACATTAACAAAAATAGCACAAGCACCTAACAGTGATTTCACTGTGCTAAATTAGAAGAAGTGGAGGAATAATATTTCCATCCTGTTGGCATCTGTTTTACCCAGCAGGACTAAGGAAGAAAGCCGGGAGGGACAGGGTAGGAGTCTGGTTATCAAGAGCTGCTGGGCCATCCTGTTTGATGGCCTTGGACAGGAAGGATGTTCATTGCCAAGCAGCTGGAATTTGTCTTAGAGGGATACCATAGAATCTACTGGGGAATTTAGTTTGTTGGGGTTTTTTATATAAAAAATTCTTATTTTCTGTGTGTAGTTCAATGCCAGTATGATTACTTATCCCTGCATGTCTTCCTTGGAAACCCTTTTAGTTTTTAATAAAGTGTTTTAATAAAGTGCTCGAAGTAAGTTGTGAATAAACTTCCTCCTTATTATTATATAATTAAACATACTCAAAACAGTGTGCTGCAGAATGTTCAACTAGAAAATTGCCCCTCTCCATCAATACTCTTAATTATTAATGCTAATGAGGGCGCCTGGGTGGCTCAGATGGTTAAGCGTCTGCCTTCGGCTCAGGTCATGATCCCAGGGTCCTGGGATCGAGTCCCGCATTGGGCTCCCCTGCTTCTCCCCCTGCTTCTCTCTCTCTCTCTCTCTCTCTCTCTGTCTCTCATGAATAAATAAATAAAAAAAATCTTTTAAAAAATTATTAATGCTAATGATAATATGATCACCCATGATGTTGATTGAGATGGCGTTGAAGAGCTAGTTAACGTACTGAATGAACCAAGGAGGAATTTTTTAAAAAGCACCCAGTCATAGGTTTGTCAGGCTAGTAAAAATGAATGCAGGAAACCATGACAGGATTTATCTGCCCAAAGTGACAGAAAGACTTATCGGCCACAAATCTCCTTGTTGTAATCCTGGCACCACCTTATATTTGCCCCATTATCCCTCTTTGAATACTGCCCTTTTTCTTGTATCTTTCTAGTATTAAGGCTGCTCTTACTGACTTGCGTGGGTTTGTGCCCAATCAATAAAATTAATTGGGAATATAATGATGAGCCTTGCAGACACCATCCCTGCCCCCAGTCTGGCAGGGAGAAGCAGATATTAATCAAATAATCACCCAAACAAATGTAACTCTGTGACTATGCCAAGTACTGTGAAAAAGTGGCCTGTGACGCCCAGAGTGCCTGTAATAGGGGATCTGTAGTAGGGGACTGAGAGGTTAGGGAGGTCATAGAAGGCTCTCATCTGAACAGTGAGTAGGCCTTAAGTAGGCAAAGAGAAATTGCCATCATTAATGGCTGCACAAGCAGTGATGACAAATCTGTCTGGATGTATTTCTGAGCTGAGCACTGACTAGAGCAACGTGAAATCAGTAGGGCTTGCCATTTAGAAATTTATAATGAGGAGGCTGATTAATGGTTGACTTTCTCCTCCAGAGAGACCATCTGATGGAGACTTCCAGTTGCTTTATCAGAACCGTATGATCTGCAGAGATGTGGTTTTCTGAATCCCATCTCTGATCATTCTGCTGTTCCACTGGTTTTTGTGTGATGCATTTGTCTGCATATCTTCCTGTGTGCCAAAACTTTGAGATCCTTCCTTGCCACCGCTGCTTCCTATGCTTCTCTTCTTCTACCTCCTGTCCTTGGTCCCTCCTACTCTCTTTTTCCTTCTCCCTTCCCTCCTCTCCATAAACTGCCCCCACCTCTTCCTTTTCTTTTGATTCTGCATTCATTTCTTTTTCTTTTTTTGTTTCTCTCTCCTTTTGCTATTCACCCTGAAGGTACAAGGCTTATGTTTATACAGTGTATTATAATTTACAAAGAAATCTCAGGGACATTATTCTGTTTGACCCCCGTAACAATTTCATAAGAATCATTTATCCTGTTTGCAGATGTGTCACAAGGTAGGTGACTTCCTTGAGATTGTGTGTCTGGGAAAGAGAGGAGCTCTGACCACAAACCAGATGCCTACCCAGCCCCACACTGTCATCACTAGACCACCCTACCTCAACAATACAAATGTCAAAGGCATCTCAACCATATCTTTTAGTCTTTTTGACAGAGGAGGCCCTTCATTGTCCTGTCTTTATTATTCACAAAAATGAGTCTAGACAGAAGTTGTGGTCAGAGAGGTTTTCTGTTTGCTCATCCATCACATGAGTAGGAACAGCCTCAGTCTCATCCGATAAATATTTACTGGACATTGCATTTGACCTTGAATTGAACTTGTTGTAAAGAATGATTTTCATTATATTTTTTTTACCTTGCCTGGCTGTGATCTGGGAGGTGGCAGGGCTGTGGAAAACAGGGATTGAAAAAGATTGCTTTGAGTATCATTTATCAGCCTTCATTAGATTACTCATCTTGAGACATCCATCTTTATAGGTCCAACTGAATCTGGTGTTTTTCTCTGCATATATTGCTAATCCCTCAGAGACCCTCAAATTTCATTAGGATTTTTGTTTACTTCCTCTTCCTGTCCAATTATAAAGAGTTTAAAGAAAGAGCACATCCATATCCTATGCCACAGGCCAGATGCCCCTCTATTACCAGGAAAGCAGCCAGTGGTCTTTCTCCTTTATTTAATCTCTCTGCTGATTTCCAGTCCTGTAAATGTTTACTCTCCTGAAGTATGCTTTTAAGATGTCGGTCAGCAACATTTATTGATTGATGGCTCACGGTTGGTAAAGGCTCTTGCTGGTTGCATGGAAAGTCAGACTACTCAGGGACAGTTGTGCCGGAGACAAGCACCACCCATCCATTCATTCAATCAGTCATTGATTTGATTGAGTCACCTTTTATTCATTCTTTCATTCAACTAAGTATTTCCTGAATGCCCAGTATGTACCAGGCACTGTAGTTAGGCATTTAAGATAATGAAGAAGGAAACAGCCCAATTCCTGCTCTTGAGGAGCACAGAGTCTAGTGGGGCTAACACAACATTGAAAATTGGAATAATTTGCTGAGCTTGTATCTTTGTGCTTTCAGAACAAAAGAACAAGCAGCTGATTTGGGGAAATGAGGAACCCTTGTTTGGATGTGGTTTCAGTAATTTTTATCAAGGGACTACCAAACCCAAGGGAAAAGGTTACTGTCTTCAAATTGAGGAAGTTCCATGCTCACGTGGGCTGGTGTCAAGAGTTGGGAATTTATTTTAAGCACAGGTCTATAAAAACTACACAGAAGTGTAGAAGGGAGCCATGCTTTTCACAGCCTAATCATTCTGCAAATGGAGAATTCTCCTGTGGTCAAGCATTATTATGCATATTTATGGGAAATCGCATTTCAGTATCAATGTTGCATGATATTTAAATGTGTAAACATTGTACCCTGAAATGCTTGCATGTCCTCCATTTTCTCTCCTTGGTATAGCAGGCTGGTGTAATTTAAAGAACATGGCCTTTTGATTTATCTCTACTTTTATGTAAATACTGACTCTTACTAGTTTCATCACCTTGAGATGTTCCTGAACTTGTTGAGCCTGTTTCTTTAACTTGTAAAGTAAAAATCAATAACTACTTCATGAGATTGTTTTGAGAATTTATTTTTTTAAATATGTAAACATCTTAGCACAGTTCTTATCAAGAACTAGGTACTGAGTAGGAGGTAATTTTCTCTTTTCTCTCTCCCTATATCCCATCTGCCCCGTTTCTTTCTGATGGGCTAGAACCTCTTCCCTCACACCGGGAATCAATTGAAAGTGTCTCCATTCATTGTTCGTTTAACAAACGTTTCCTGTGTACCTCTCTTGTGCGCTCAGGGAGATAGAGTCAGCGGTGTGGAAGACAGCATAGCACAGGGTAGAAAAACAAAGGAAGAGGAGAGAGCAGGCCCTATTCAGAAAGAGACACCGTAAGTCCTAACACCCTTCTAGATCCAAAGAAAAGCAGTTCTTAATGGCAGGCTTTCAGAAAGTTTAGCAGATGAGAAAGGAATATTTGCGGGTAAAATGTCACCTCATCCCACCTCCTTATTTTGCACAAGTCCAGAGCTGATGTGCGTGTGTATTAGTTCACATAACTGCACACACAGCTGCTCTTTCCATGCACCTGAGTCTCCAGTGGTTTCCATTACATTCAGGGGGTTTATAGGCAACTAAGACATATCCCCAGGATCCCTTCTTGATCGCCCCTGTAACAGACCAAATCTCTGCCAGACGACTTAATGCTTGGAGTTTTCTCCTTGTTTTATGTAGAAGTTTCTCTCCTCTACTAGGCTCAAAACTCCCAAGGTTGCTTCTAGGTCCCATCCTATTACATAATTAGGAAGCAGTCTCCAAACAGAGACTATGTTTAACAAATGATGATTTGTTAAATTTCCTGCTCCTGTGATCTGAGTAATAGGGAATTCACTCTCCCTGAGTGACTGATTTTTCTCCACTTCCAATCCTTATTTTACTAGAAGAGATAAGCCAACTGATCATTATTCTTTTTCACTCTGCGTAGTTGTGTATGAAAGCAGAAGCCACGAAGGCTTTTATAGACAATCAGACATATGAATGCTGCCACCACCACTTTTAGCTGGTCGATATTTAGATAAGAAACTTAACTTTACAAACCTCAGTTTTGTTATCTTCAAATGAGGAAACTAATACCTGACCTACAGGGACACCATAAGGATTAAATAGTCTTAGCTCTTAATAAATGTCGGTGATTATAATTAAAATTAAAGCTTATCTCACTAACCAAAATATAAATTTGTGTTAAATTGTGTTGTTCAGATATGAAGAACACCAAGGCTGATGGTCGTTGTTTCACTCCCTCTTACCAAATTTTTTGTGTAACTCTTGGCATATTTAAGTGGGTTGAATGTTTACAAAGCTATAGGAGTGCCAGGTCACTACCTATCTGTCTGTCTATCTAATTAACTAACTAAGCCGTTTATCAACACCTCTCACCTTTGGCAGGAAAGAACCATGGCTGTCAAAAGTTGAGCCTTCTGTGTTTGTGGAGAGTGGCCTTGCAATATTCTCCAAGTTTTAATTTATTTTGGGTACATTCTCAATTTGAGGGAAAAAAGTTAATATGAGAAATAAAGTTGCCAATTATCTAAGATATTACCATATGGGGGAATTATGGGGAAATTTTGGGGAAATTTCCATATGGGGAAATTATCTGAATCCCAAGAGAGGCAGGAGATTTTTCCAAGAATTTAGGCTGTTCCTCTCTTTCCGGAGGACAATAAGGATGAACGAGAGTCTTCCTCTGGTTATTCTTTCCTCACTTCATGCCTTCTCAGTACTTATCCTTCATCTGAGACTTAAATAAGTTACATTAAGCTTTCTAGAAATGTGTGACATTAGTGCTAAGATGTAAGGATTGTGGCTTACATAACACATCCAAACACCAAGACACCCAGGTCAAATTGAGCTGTGATTGCGGTACCGTGTGGATCATATGTAGGGCTTGTGAGTGAGGCAACTATAATACCCTACTGTTGATGCAGACATTCCAGGATGAAGGAGACAGATTCACTCAGAGTTTTTTGTTGTTGTCATTGTTGTTTTGTTTGTTTTTATAGGGCTTCTTTTGCCTGGAGAGGGAATGATTACTGGGAGATAGAAGTGATTTTTGGGAGAAATTGTGGGAAGAGATATGAAATATTAGAAGCATCTTGTCCTGTATGGTGCTGACCCTGTGACATACTCATGAAGCCATTTCTTGTCTGACAGAATTTCTTTCATATCACCATCAGTCATGGCCCAAGCTGTAGACTGGCCTTTTGGAGAATAGAACTTACACTCTGCAGATCGATGCACGACGTGTTTTTGGTGGCCATCTCCACTCCTAGACCAAGTTCTCCCATTCCTTTGCTACTCTCCCTTTGTTTTTAGTTCCCAGTGTTACAGCTTTGTTTTGGGTTTGTTTGGTTGTTTGTTTGTTTTTTTAATCAAAACCAGCTTCTTAAGATCACCTTACTTGCCCTGAAATATAGGTGCCTGCTAGGTTTTCATTCCACAGTCATTTATTGAGTTCTTTGTGCCAGGTACTTTACCAGGTACTGGGGACATGAGAACAGATGAAAGGGAGTTCATATTTATTAGACACTTTCTAGATGTCAGACACGAACTCACAAAGTGAATATTGACCCTCCGGAATCTCAGCCAAGTGGAAAAAGCAAGCATACAATAAATTATTATCATTGTAGAAGATTACAACTTTTCTTACTGACTTAATAATTGCCACTTTATTCTTCTAATCTACCACTATAGTGGAAACTCCTGGGAGGCAGAAACTGTCCACTTTATGGTTATGATCCTAACCCCAGTAGAGCTCCCCTGAAGCATAGTGGACTCTTAACAGATAACTGTAAAATAAGATGATTAGAACAGTCCATATACGAGTCCAGTGCAGTGCAATTCTATAGGAGCTAGTGTTAGAGCTGAGGAAAACAGAGGTTTAAAGTCATGAAGAAAGAGATGGACCTCCCTAAACATACAAAAGGAAGGAGCCAGAAAGCTACGGGCAGAGAACTGTAGATACAAAGATGAAAGGAGGGAAGGAGTCAGATGTTTGAGTAAAAACTAGCAATTCAAAGAAAACCAAAGAGTTATGATATGATTGAAATTTAGAGTATTTTTGAGAGTGTGCCAAGAGGTGAGGCTACAAATGTTTTTCAAGGAAGGAAATGTTGAAGATTCTTTTAAAATCACTTTGTGTTAATGTAAGTGTCCACATTTGGCTTTCAGATTTCACCATGGCTAAAGGAACTAGTTAATGAATGACTTTAAGAATGTCATACTAAGAAGGTTTTGAACCAATCTCTACTTCTAAGTGCAGGTGTCTAGGAAGAAGTAGGTTGGTAAAAGAAATGAAATTTCTCAGTTTGAAAAGCCAGGATGTAGAAGCAATGATCTTCCACTTCTTTTCCTGATGAGGAAAAAAGAGTGATAAATAAATAAATAAATAAATAAATAAATAGAATCAGAACATCCATCAGGGCTCAACTCATTGTTATATAAAGCTTTCCCTGGAATTAGCATAAAACAGAACTTGAAGCAGGGAAAAGCTACAGGGACATTTGTACAAGCCAACATTTGCAATAGGCACAGAGAAGAGAACAGCTGAATGTTTCTTTTAAGAGAAATTTTCTTTAAGCTTTTATTTATTTGAGAGAGAGAAAGCACAAGCCGGGGGAGCAGCAGAGGGAGAGGGAGAAGCAGACTCCCCGCTGAGCAGGGAGCCCAGTGCAGGGCTGGATCCCAGGACCTAGGACCATGACCTGAGCCAAAGGCAGACGCTTAACCAACTGAGCCACCCAGGTGCCCCAAGAGAAGAATTTTTAAGGGTCCAGCTACAGCCAATGGTTAGTGAGGTGTTTGTATTTCCTTACATATTA
Organism: Zalophus californianus; assembly: GCF_009762305.2. Classification (NCBI taxonomy): domain Eukaryota; kingdom Metazoa; phylum Chordata; class Mammalia; order Carnivora; family Otariidae; genus Zalophus; species Zalophus californianus. The sequence goes on from NC_045605.1 coordinate 48,428,061, forward strand.
TTTGTGAAAATGAATTTCAGTAGTATTTAATGATGCTCACATTAGTGGTTTTGCCTGTTTTTTCTATAGTAATTCTTACATAGATATCTTAAGTATGGGGAAACTCTTGAAATTCTGTTGAGGTTTTTGGGAAGCCTTGTCATTTGAATACCCAGGTCACTGCAGGCACCTGCTGATAGCTACTCTTTCCTAATAGTACTAGCCTTTTACTTCAAATCCATTTTCTAAAGTGACAACAGTCATGAGGGTTGGGTCAACCTCACTGATCCTCTTGTCTCCCTCAACAGGTTGTGCTCATATCAGTCTGGATTTTGATTCACGGAGTTCCTACCAGAGTGTATTAGGTTCGTAGAGCTGTCATGACAAATTAGGACAAACTGAGTGGATTAAAACAACAGAAGTTCATTGTCTTTCAGTTTCAGAGGCTGAAAGTCTGAAATTACAGTCTTGACAGAGCTATGCTTCCTCTAGAACCTATAGGGGAATCCTTCCTTACCTCTTTCCTAGCTTCTGGCAGTTTGTTAGCAATGTTGGCTGTTCCTTGGTTTACAGCTCACACATAACTCCTATCTCTGTTTCCATCTTTACCTAGTATTCTCCCTGTGTGTCTCTTTTTACCACAAGACCAGTCAGCCCGGGGAAATGGCCAACCCTACTCCAGTATGACCTCATCTTAACTAATATCTCTGCAACCACTCTATTTCCAAATAATACCACATTCTGAGGTACTAACAAGATTTTAACATCTTTTGGGGGAAGGGGACACAATTCAACCCATAACACAGAGTGTAAACTTCTCAAGGACAGAGATTGTATCTTTGGTAGTTTTGTGAATGCAGGGTCCAGCTACTGTCCGGCCCACTGGCTGCTGGGTATATTTTCATTAAATAAATGAAGGGAAGTGCAAATACTCTATTCTCCTACAAACTGAGAATTGAGTCTCTGTTTACCCTATCCAAGAGCATCTTCCTGATCTGGACTCTGCCACCACTTCAGCCCTGCTAGAACCCTATGTCCCAGTCAAGCAAAAATACTTGCTTTTCTCCAAACACTACATATTACCTCACTTCCTTCATCTATACTTTTCCTTATGGCTCCTACTCCCCCATCTCTATGTCAAATTAGGGCTCTCTGTCTGTTATAAAACTTACCCCAGTTGTTTGCAGTTGAATGAATGATATAATAATTAGTTGTTTTTATATACTTCCCTGTCCCACTAAAAGGAGAGCTCCATGAAGTCAGGAACTGAATTGTGTTCATAATTATATTCCCAGCACCAAGCACAACACCAGGAGTGGATTTACCTTGAAACTCTAGGGTTCCTCAATTTCATGAGCCACTTCAAGCCCTGTACCTCATGCCAGGCACTCCACTCTACTGGGTACTGGGGACACAAATGCCAGGGAAAAGGGAATTCATATTTATTAAGCACTTTTTAGATATCAGACACTAGCACTTTAGGTGACTAAGAAACTTAAGAAGTATAATTTATACATGGAATATTACATTCTTTTTTTCAACATGGGCCCCCAAATTGTAAAGCCTTAAGACCACATTAAACCTGTGTCTGCCCTTGCATGGCACATATCATGCTAAGCAATGTAATTCTGGCCATATTTTCATGTGTAACTTAAATGTTATCTCCTTCATCAGACAGTCCCTAGATCCCATCCAGAAACCATATATCTCCAGACCCTCATAGGACCTTTTATATACCTCTTATTAATTATTATTTTTATATAGTTTTGTATATTTTTCTTTAGTTTTGTATATTCTAACGTTAAGGATGCAAAAACTAAGGCTCACCAAGATGAAGTAAATTGATAGGTCTTATAAACTAATAAACGGAGATCCACGTTTCAATTTTAAGTGTGTGTCTGGGTGCCTAAGTGTCTCAGTCGGTTAAGCGTCTGCCTTCGACTCAGGTCATGATCCCAGGGTCCTGGGATAGAGCCCTGTACTGGGCTTCCTGCTCAGTGGGGAGTCTGCTTCTCCCTCTCCCTCTCCCTCTGCCTGCCACTCGCCCTGCTTGTGCTCATGCATGCTCTTTCTCTCTCTCTCTGTCAAATAAATAAATAAAACCTTTTTTAAAAATTAAGAGTGTCTGAAGCCAAGGACAGGCTTTTAATCACTCCAGAGGAATAAATCATTCTTTAGGTTAAATAAAGTATATTTCCTGTGCTTAAAGAATTCCCACTTTGACAGGGTGCCTGGATGGCTCAGTCGTTAAGCGTCTGCCTTTGGCTCAGGTCATGATCCCAGGGTCCTGGGATCGAGCCCTGTATCAGGCTCCCTGCTCCATGGGAAGCCTGCTTCTCCCTCACCTACTCCCCCTGCTTGTGTTCCCTCTCTCACTGTGTCCCTCTCTGTCAAATAAAAAATAAAATCTTTAAAAAAAAAAAAAGAATTCCCACTTTGTGAAGGAGTCGGACATACATTCTTTTTAATTATGAATACTATAATGCCCCCCAAACAAAATGCTCTTGGAACATCCCCCAAGTGATGGCTAAATGTGCCTGAGAGAGTTGTTGAAGGATAAGCCATTCAGTTAGGGATGAACATTGCAAACAAAGAAAGAACACATGAAAGGCACAAAAGGTCCCAGCCATCAGAAGCACACAGGAAGTTCTGTGTGAGAGGATAGCAGGGGCTATAAGGAACATGTTGAACTGAGGTTGAAAGTGTCCATGGAGCCCAAATCATGAAGGCCTCACGTGTCATGCAAAAGAACCTAAGGAAGATTTTATCCTTCAGGTAGTAGAGAAGCAAGGGGAGCTTTGAAGAAGGAGGGTGAAATTATTATATATATAATATTAATTAATATGTATTATTTTATATATCAATATATAATAATTATATTGTTATAATTATATTATATATTGTGTATTACAATTATATGTATATATTATTAATATATATAAATATATATTAATTTCCCTGAGAACAGTCTGAAGGAGAAAGGGCATGGGTAAGAAACTACTAGGTGGAGCCTGGTTGGGAATCCCTGGCTGGGCTGGGTGTGAGAATCCAGAGACCTGAATCAAAGCAACAATGCAAGGATGGTTTGAGAGGCACTTATTGGATAACTAGAAGTGCTAGACGAGCAGTAAGGAGGCAAGTTTCTGATTGCAAGATGGGACAGACGATGTTAACTGAGATAAGGAATAAAAGAGAAGAAAAATTCTAGGGAAGATAATGAATTCATTCTTAGTTAAATAAGTTGGGAGTACAGGAAACTGTGGTCTGGGCTGGAGATATGGATTAGTGAATTCACTAATGATTCACTAATCATAAAGAAGGGGAAGGATAAGACCACCCATTTGTTAATTTGTTCAACAAATACTGAGGCTCTAATATATGCCAGGCACAATGCTAGGTGGTAGAGACACAAGGTGTTGTTGCTCTAGTAGTGATTACATTCCAGTAGGAGATAGGCAACAAGCAAACAACATAACTTCATTGTATGATAAGTATCATGAGGAAGACCTACAGAAGGCTAGGAAAGAAAATAAGAGTGGATGGAGTGGTCAGATCATACCACTTAAACTGGACCTGAAGGAAGAAAAGTTGCTCTGCAAGGAAGAGCTAGAGGGAAAGAGTGAGAGAAGGCAGGCAAAGATACAGTTTTTGGAAATATCATCTCTGAACAGCAAGTAGTTAAGAGGAGCCCTTCAAGGAAACTAGGGAGTAATGGAGAGGTAAGAGATTAAAAAAAAAAAAAAGCTTAGTTATCTTTGACTAGAAAATGAGATTCTAGAACTGTGCTGTCTACAACAGTAGCCACTAGACACATGCAGCTATTTAAATATAAATTTCTTAGAATTAAATGAAGTGAAAAATTAAGTTTCTCTGTCATACCAGCCACATTTCAAGTGCCTAAAAACACATGTGGCCAGAGGCTATAATATTGGACAACACAAACAAGTAAATTTCCTTATCATCGAGAATTCTATTGACAGTTCTGACCTAGAGTAAAAATCTTATAGTGTCAAAAGCTGAAGAGAGGTCAAGTTGGAGAAGACCTAAAAGTACAGCCATTTCTGTCCTCTCTACTCTCTTCGAGGTGACTACTAAATATACATTGAACAATCACAAATGGAATTGTGGTTTTAGAAGTGGGAAACTCCCATTTCTGATTTTCTTTAAGCAAATACATGTACCGCTAGAATTGGAAGGGATCATAGCAGTTCTGATTTGCCATCCTCATCATTCCCTCGCTCATAGAATATAGGAACTGTTGTTCTGGGGTGCCTGGGTGACTCAATTGGTTAAACATCCTACTCCTGATTTCAGCTGAGGTCATGATCTCAGGGTCATGAGATTGAGCCCCGTGTTGGGCTCCAAGCTGAGGGTGGAGCCTGCTTGGGATTCTTTCTCTCCTTCTCCCTGTCCTTCTGCCCCTCCCTACTCACATGCTCACTCACCCTCTCTAAAGAAGAAAGAAAGGAAGAAAGAAAGAAAGAAAGAAAGAAAGAAAGAAAGAAAGAAAGAAAGAAAGAAAGAAAGAAAGAAAGAAAGAAAGAAGAAAAAGAAACTGTTATTCAGGAAGGCTGTTTTTCAAGGACAACCAGGGATTAATGTTGGAGTCAGGACTGGGAAACAAGTTTCAGTCTAAAACTTTGCTACAATAATGTGGATGTATCCAAATTAGAAATGAGAGAAAACCTATAAAACTTGAAGAGTTTTGTTTTAATTAATCCAAACCATTTTCCCCATATCCTACTAACTGAAGAGGGTTTGAGCATTTAGTTATTAATTGGAATTTCATAATACCATAGAGCTCTAGCTCAAAAGATAATTTTAAAAATCTTTCATAAAATATGCTTTGCCTTTAGGAAGAATATTCAGGATCCTCCACCCCTGCCAATCCTATTATCAAATTAGTTTTGCTTATACTCTGGATTTCATAATGTTTTCAAACAATATTCCACCAGTCATGAAAGCTTGAGGACAAATGATGTAACTATAAAAAAACCTCAGTTCAGTGGTCGTAGTTTTTTTTTAATTTAATGAGATTGCTAAAATGATTCCTTTTATAATTAATTGCTCTTTAAAAATTCAAAATGTTGAGGGGAGGGCACCTGAATGGCTCAGTTAGTTGGGTGCCCAACTCTTAGTTTCGGCTTGGGTCACAGTCTTGGTCATGGGATTGAGCCCCTCATTGGGCTCCATGGTCAACAAGGAGTCTGCTTCGCTCTCTCCCTCTGCCGTCCCCCTGCTCATGCTCTCTCTCTTTCTCTTTCTCTCTCTCTAATAAATAAGTCTTTTAAAAAAATAAAGTAAAAATGCAGGGTGCCTGGGTGGCTTAATCAGTTAAGCATGGGACTCTTGATCTCAGCTCAGGTCTTGATTTCAGGGTCATGAGTTCAAGCCTTATGTTGGGTCCACCCTGGGCATGTAGCCTACTTTAAAAAAAAAATTCAAAATGCAACAGGAAGCAGAAACAAATATCTGTCATTATGGATAGTATATATAACTTAATGGGGAAGTTTTCAGCCAAAATATTATGAAGTAAATCAAGAGGGATAATCTGTTTTCTTTTGCTTTGGAGATGAGATGATCCTTAGAAGATATGATTATAAAAAGTGAGAACATATGTGAGAGCAAAATTTAATTACTTCCTTATTTGTCCTTCTGAGAAATTTAGACAAAAGCAAATTGAAATGAAACATGGTTATTAGATTATCATATGTGTTATGTGAATAAGCAAAAACTCCAAATATTTCAAAATCAAATTAATCAAGATTAGATTGATACTAATCTATAGTTGATTTATGTTTGTGAGAAGAAAATTATTTAATTTGTCTGTTTGATTCCTTTTACCAAGAATGTTACATGCAATCTCAGATGTGTAACTAATTACAAGATTTTCTCCAGAGAGAAGCACTTACAGAGAGTTTTGCAAAGGCTACAGACTAGAGGTAGGCAGTTCAACCCAAGGCCATGGTCACAGCCTCAACTAAAGCCCCTCCCTTTGTAGCAGGGATGTCTTTAGAGACCGTTAGAATGTTTAATTAAGTCCCTTACAGGCAAACCTGGGAGGTTGTAGAGATAGCACCACATGACATGAACACTTTTAGTTACTATATTTATGGAGTCTCCCCTCGGTGCAGAAACATTCAATATTTTCACATTATCCAAGTGCAAAGTCTGAATTCCTTAGCGTGGCATTCATGTTCCTTTCCAACCTGCTCCAGTCTTCTCATTTTCTTTGACACAGACTCTGCTCTCCATGCAAGCTGTGATACTCCCTGTTCTCCAAACACATCTTTCATTTTTTCCCCTCTGGCCCTGGGCTCATGCCATCTACTGAAATGCCATCTGCTTTCCTTTCCACCTCACTAATTTCTACCCATCCATCAAGGTCTAGCTCAGATTCTATCTTCTCCATGACTTCATCTTTTTTCTTTAATGCAGAGATTTCTCATTATCCATAGCACTCATTTGGTACTTAACATATGTAGCCTTGCATTTGTTGATTTATTATTTTTATGTGTGACTATTTGTTTTCCAAAGGTCATAACTGGTAGAGGAAAAGGAAGTGAGTTAGCATTTAGTGAGCATTTGCTATGTGATCCTAGTACTTTATATCTTATGTCAATTTATCCTCACTATGCCATAAAGTAGATATTACTCACAATTCACAGCTAAAAAAAATAAGATATCAAAAAATTCCAAAAAGTTTATGTAACTATTAACTGATAGGACTATTGTTCAAACCTAGATCTATCTAGGCCCAATGCCCATAGTCTTTCCCAGTATCACAGAATGCTATACTATCCCCATCTAATAGAGTTCTTCTATCTCACCAACTATGAACTATGGTATATTTAATATACTTTCAATATCTTTGTGGTGGCCATTTTGCTGAAGTCAGGCTACGGTCTAATACCATAAAGTTTAGAGCATAGAGCCTCCCCTATAATGTGAGATTTCTTGTGTATTATCTTCACGTCATGTCCTCACCGTAGCAGTTCAACAAAACCCCTTTATCTTTGTGTATCTATATGATGTCCAATAATCTGCTTGACTGATAATTGACCAAGTTAATTATTTGAAGATAAAGCCTACATTGTGTTAGTCTAAAAAGCTAGATCATTTAAATAGAAGACATCAGTCATAATCAACCAGCAGCTTTAAAGTCTTCTGTGGTTGACCTCCCTGCCACACTTTGCTATGCTCCCTCTTCATGCATATACTAATACACGTCTTCCCATCCTGCTGAAAAGTCTCTTTGATCTCCTGTCACTCTCCTTTTTCTTAATATTGCTTATATGAATATAGTTACATTTATAGAGAAATAAAGAAGAGAGGGCACAGGGATCCTAGCTGTCTCTTTATGCATGATCTCAGAGAATAAGAGTCCCTTATTGGATTATCATGCTACTGGATCTGGGCCTTCAGTCTGTATGGGCTCTGAACCTGTTTTTGTCATTGTATTCAGAGGTGATCAAGCTTATACGGTGTTATTCCAAGTTACTAATGTACAATAGGAAATACATCTGCTCAAGATACTAGAATGTGCTAATTAGCCCATTTACTCCCCTTAGGAAAAGCACTATAGAAAACCATATTTTAATGAGCATGTGGTTTGGTGAGCCTAGACTCTGAGAGAGGGAAATCAGCCAGCCAGATGACCTTGATGATTAGTGTCATTGAGCTAGGATGGCCACGTGAACCCATCTTGTGGGTACCCCAAACAATCAGCATATTCATATATATCAGTGAGCTGGAGCTGGAGCTGGAGCTGAAGAATGCCTCTAATGCACAATGCTGGAGATATATTGCCGAGTCTTTTCCCCTAGCACCCAGGAAGATTTTTTTCTCTCTTCTCCTCCTAATTTATTCAGTTTTAAGAATTCTATTCATATATGACTTTTTCCACATTCAGACATGCTTTGATTAGTTCTCTGGGTTCTTTCTTCTTGCTTTGAGCTAAGGTTAGATCGGTTTAGTGAATTCTGTTGCTATAATATAACTTCTTCCACATTCAGACATGCCTTGATTAGTTCCTTTCTTCTTGCTTTGATCCAAGGTCAGGTCAGCTATGTGTCCTTGACATCCTTGAAGTGATATGCTTTTGTGCTTTATCCTTTTGTTTAGGATGTAGCCTTCCAGGGTCCTGATTTTGTTCTGGGGTCTCTGATCTAACCCCCGCCTCTGGGTGTCCACACAGTCCTATTCTCTATGCTACCATCAACTTTGAGCACTGGAACACTAGCTCTTTGGAAACCTATCCAAGCTCTTCAGTCTGCTGCTGGTCTTTGTATTTGCTTCCTTCTCTTGTATTCCCACTCCATTTTGGCCTCTGAGGATTTCTCTTATCTACTTGCCAGCTTAGCCAGTCATTTAAAGGTATTTTATAAGTATTCTATTCAGAATTTTTAGCTTCTTTATAATGAAGGGGGATTTCAGGACTTTTAATCTGACAGATGGCTGGAAATAGAATCTCAATGTGCACTTTTCTCTAATACTTTTCTGCCTCCTAAGTGCTTTTAGCTCATTATCCTATCTGAATTTTACCACTTCTCCATAGGGCAAGCATTGTTTTCTGCCAAGTTATGACCCTAGTAAGGAACCTGCTCCACAGAGGGTATGTCTAGGTTCCCACAAATCCCTAGATAGGTGGTACTAAAATTCAATATCATTTCTCCCAGTGTCTTGCTCACTCTTTCTTTATTCATGGAATATATTTTGTGTGTGTGTGTCTCTTACAGGCTCCACCTCTACTATTTCCCCAAATCACAAAAATTAGTAAACCATGTCTTTATCCTTCAGAACCATACAGATGCACAGTAGAGACAGATAAACAAGGTAATTTTAGAACAGTAAGGGTAACAGCAGTAGGATGGTCAATGAAAGGACAATGTGGTTCCAAAAAAATGAGAAGTGGTCAGTGTATCTAGAGGAGAGGGTGGATAGGGTAGCAGAGAGAAAGAGATAGCATGTGGCTTCCGTTCTGAAGGCCAAGTAGAAGTTTATTAGCTGAGGATAGCAAAAAGAAGACATTTTTCTAGCCAAAAGAACAGCTTAGACAAAGTTGATGAGACAGGGAACAATCTGGTATGGTGAGCTGTGGTTGGCAACTTTGTATGGCTGGAACGTATACGACTGGAACATTCACTAACACTGAAGTTAGGGATCGGGGAAATAGATGGTCAAATGATGGAGGGTTTGGAATGCCATGTTTAGAAGTTTAGACTTTATCCTGAGGGCATATAGATCCCTGGAAGGTTTTTGAGCAAGAAGGTAGCATGGTCAGATTTGTAATTTCCAAGGATGACTGGAAACATTTTCATAGCTTACTTCCCACTACACCATCCAGCCTCTCACCATAGATGTTTGGGAGTTAACCGAAGTGATTCACAGACATCAGAGGTTCAGGGCTCAAGGTACATCCCACTAATGGCCACAAGAAAGCCTTCAGGTTTAAGTAGTCACTTCCTTTTTTGAATCCTAAACCCCCTTAAACTGTCTGGTTTAAGGAGGAAAAAAAATAGCCCATAGCACCCTGCTCCCCTCTCCTGAAAACATCCTAGCTGGTTTCAAGCATCCTCTGAGACGGACCTGAACAAGATTACACTGCGGATGATCTGCCACAGCTGGAAGAAAGTCAGGCTGGAATCTTTCCAATTGTTCAGCATTCAGAGGTTTCATAATAATAAAGGCTTTTTACATAACATTAAAAGAAAAATAAAGTTGCATAAATTAATGTAGCATATTTGATCCAGGTATTGATAAAAGGACAAAATCTTTTTATTTTTTTTTTAAGATTTTATTTATTTATTTGACAGAGAGAGAGAGAGCAAGAGAGGGAACACAAGCAGGGGGAGTGAGAGAGGGAGAAGCAGACTCCCGGCTGAGCAGGGAGCCCAATGCAGGGCTCCATCCCAGGACCCTGGGATCACGACCTGAGCCGAAAGCAGACGCTTAATGACTGAGCCACTCAGGCGCCTCCAAAATCTTTTTAGAAGATCAGTTGCTCTTTCTCTTGGATGCTTTAGCTTACTGCACATGTTTCTGGCCTAGTACCTGTCCCTTCCTGGTCTTTTATAACTGTGTGTTAACATGTGGCTCCTCCCACCCCAGGCTCCTTAAGCTTTGTATTCACAGTGCCTGACACAAAGTAGGTACTCTGTAGATGTTTGTTTGTTGAAAGGTTGGATGGATAATTAAGTACATATTTTTAAGTGGATATATCAGTTTAAAAAAAAAAACAACTGATACTATGAGTCAGCAGATTTTCTCTTCTGTAGACTCCACACCTAAAATCTAAAATGAAAACTGAAATTAGTAGATAGCACCTACTCTGTAGCATAGTTTAGGTACAAAAAGCAAATGGCATGGTCCCTGCTCTCAAATTGACCAACTCTAGCTGGAGAGGTAGACAAGCAAACCAACCCAGTGTAAGAAGTGTTATGATAGATACATGGAGAGAATGCTAGGGGAGGCCGAGAGAGCATCAGGGATAGCTTCCAGAAGATCATGATCCCCAAGCTCAATCCTGAATAAGGAATCAGTGTTAGGATTTTGTTCCACTGACCATCTATAATGATGGATAATAATGACTATTAATGGGTGCCTAGGGCATCTGAGTTCTGGATGGTGAATGACATAGTAAATTAGAGTCCAAATCACTTCAGTGTGAAAAGTATTGCAGTTCCTTATATATTGTTAGTGTGCTCTCATTTATTCATTCATCAGGTACTTATTGAGCACTTGTCTAGGTGTATTAGGGATGCCTAGAAATGTAAACTATGATACCATATCTTCAAGAGATTACAATCTCTCTGGAAGCCACAATGTCCTCACACATGAAACAGTTCATGGAAATGTAGGGCATTATATTCACAGACCCAGAGTCATTGGCACAGGCAGTAAACATGCAGAAATGAGAGCCGAGGCTCAAAATGAAGAAGGTGATCTTTGAACACATCTAATATAAAAGGGAAAAAAATAAGACAAAGCGGAAACAAGATAAAAGAAAAAGATATCCCAGAATGAGAGAACTTGAAAAGAGAAGTACAGAGGTAGAGTTTAATATGGAATATAAATCAACTTAAAGTTACAGAGAATTACCATGAGCCAAGTACCATACGGAGCATCATAGAGGAGAAAACATGAAGCAGACATTGAATGTGCCATCAAACTATGAATGGTGCGAAATGCCATTGGTAGCCCACACCTGGAGCTACAACAGAAACATGTTTGATTTGACCTGCACCGTACTTCTATTTTTTTTATCATTATCAACACAAAATTCTAGAAATTTGCATCAAAATCTAGATTCTTCACTTATGTTTATAAATTAGAGAATCTGGCAATACTAGTCAGTGTTTCTGCTTGGAGCAATTGTCCAGAGTTAAACAGAAATAGCCCTTTAGATGGAATGTATTCCCCAATTTGTTACAGTCTCTACTCGGCCTGCTGCATTCTTTTGTGTTTCCTCTCCTATCCCTGTGGACTTTAGATTTTGCCATCTCTGGTTAAAATCTAGCAAAAAAAAAAAAAAAAAAAAAGACATTTACATAAATAACTATAATATGAAATAGAGGGTAAAGGGGGATCTAAAGCACTGTGGGAGTTTGTTCATTCATTTATTCATTCGTTCATCCATCCAGTAACTATTTCCCGAGTTCCTGCTACTTATCAGGCATCTTGCTACTGCTAAGGTAGTGCTGGTGCTTAAGTTCCTGTAGCTCATATTCTATTGAGCAATCACTATATAGTGTGATAAATACCATGGTAGAGTTATGTGTCCGTAGTTTACATTAGGGTTCAATCTTGATGTTGCCCATTCTGTGAGTTTGGACAGATGTATAATGACATCTATCCATCCTTACAGTATTCTACGGAGTAGTTTCACTACCCTAAAATACCCTGTATTCCCCATTTTTATGCCCTTCTCCACACAACCCCTGGCAACACTGATCTTTGTACCATCTCCATAGTTACCCCTTTTCCAGAATGTTACATAGGAGGGACTGGCTTTCCAGACTGCCTTCTTTCATTAGTAATATGCATTTAAGATTCCTCCATGTCTTTTCATGGCTTGATACCTTATTTATTTTCAGTGTTGAATAAAATCCCATGTACTACGGTATCTATTCACCTACTGAAGGGCATGATGTGTCCATGTAGGTTCATCAATTGTAACAAATGTACTACTCTGGTAGGGGATTTTGATAGTGAGGGAGTCAATTCATGTGTGGGGGCAGGAGGTATATGAAAAATTTCTGTACCTTCTCATTTTTCTGTGACTGTAAAACTGCTCTTAAAAAAGTATCTTAGAAGAGAGAGGGGCATCTGGGTGGCAGAGTCGGTTGAGTGTCTGACTCTTGATCTCAGCTCAGGGCTTGATCTCAGGGTTGTGAGTTCAAGCCCTGTTTTGGGCTCCATGCTGGTGTGGAGCCTAGTTAATAAAAAAGAGAAAGAGAGACTGGTTCTGGTGTTTACTACCTTTGTGAACATAACCTGTCTCTCTAAATCTCAACTAGCTTTAGACAAGTTGACTTATGTAAGCATCAGTGTAATAGAACTTCCAACTTGTAATTCTTCACAAGGTTTTGATCCCCTAACAGAAAAAAAAGGACATGAAAACACTTTAAAATCTATAGTTGAATGTATTGGGTTATTAGTATAAGAAGTTTAAATTAGGGGTGCCTGGCTTGCTCAGTCAGAAGAGCATAAGACTCTTGATCTCAGGATCATGAGTTTGAGCCTCACATTGGATATAGAGATTACTAAAATAAATAAATAAATAAATAAAACTTTAAAAAGAAAAAAGTTTAAATTAGAAAAAGTACATCATTAAAGTGTGCTTAGGGAGGGGTGCCTTGGTAGCTCAGTTGGTTGGGCATCTGCCTTTGGCTCAGGTCTTGATCTCGGGGTCCTGAGATTGAGCCCCACATCAGGCTCCCTGCTCGCAGGGAACAAGCTTCTTCCTCTCCTCCCTGCTCATGCACTCTTTCACTAT